>NW_026972683.1:0-153257 GCF_036711695.1 Zophobas morio
GTTTGAAGAAACTGAGGAACGTGTAGTGTTTTATTTTTGAAGAATTTAAAAAAATCTCAGGCACCCCTAGTGTTTTACTTTGAAAAAGTTTAGAGAGTTTCACGAGCACCCGATATTTTATTTTTGAAGCATTTTGAAGAATTTCAAGGACCTGAAGTGTTTTATTTTTGAAGAAGTTTAAAGAACCTCGCAAGCACCCGATGTTTTATTTTGGAAAAGTTCAAAGAGTCTTAGGGACATCGCCAGTGTTTTTTGTTGAAAAAATTTGAAGAGTGTTTTATTTTGAAGAAGTGTAAAGAATCACATGGATCCCTAGTGTTTTATGTTTGAAGAAGTTTAAAGTCTTAACGACCTCTAGTGTTTTATTTTAGAATAAGCTTGAAGAAATTGAGGAACGTGTAGTGTTTTATTTTTGAAGAATTAAAAAAATCTCAGGTATCCCTAGTGTTTTACTCTGAAGCATAAAGAATCTCAGGGACCCTAGTGTTTTATTTTCGAAGAAGTTCAAAGAGCCTCAGGGACCCTAAGTGTTTTAATTTTGAAGAAGTTTAAAGAATCTAAGGGACACTCCATGTTTCATTTTTAGAGAAGCTTAAAGAATGTTAAGCGCTGCCAGTGTTTTAGTTTTGAAGATGTTTGAAAATTTTCAGGGAGACAAATTGTTTTCGTTTTGAAGAAGTTTAAAATAAAATATCTCAGGAACACTCGCTGTTTTATTTTTTGAAGAAGTTTGAAAAATATGATGGACACCTAGTGTTTTATTTTGAAGGAGTATAAAGAATCTGAGGAACTCTTAGTATTTACTGTATAATTTTGAAGAAATTTAAAATGTCTCACGAGCACCTGGTGCTTTATTTTTGAAGAAGTTTGAAGAATCTCTGGCAATCCTGGTGTTTCATTTTTCATGAAGTTTAAAGGAGCCCGGAGCACCCGATGTTTTATTTTTGGAGAAGTGTCTTATGAGCACTCGATGTTTTATTTTTTAACAACTTCGAAAAATCTCCAGGAGCCCTGGTGTTTTATCCAAAGAAATATAAAGAATGTCTAGGATCCCTAGTGCTCTATTTTTGAAGAACCATAAAGAATCCCAAGCACGCGATGTTTTACTTTTGAAGAAGTTTTAGGAATCCCAGAGATCCCTCGTGTTTTATTTTTTAAAGAGTTTAGAGGAGCTCGAGAGCAATGGATGTTTTCTTTTTGGAGAGTTTAAAGAATCTTAGGGATTGCTAGTGTTTTATTTTTGAAGAAGTTTAAACAGTCTCAGGAACTCTTAGTGTTTTGTTTTTGAATAAGTTTAAAGAAACCCGGGAACACAAGGTGCTTTATTTTTGAAGGAGTTTAAAGTGCCTCAAGGACACCCGTTGTTTTATTTTTGAAGAAGCGTAAAGAAGCTAAGGGACACTTCATATTTTATTTTTGAAGAAACTTAAAGAATTTTTAGCGCATCAAGTGTTTTATTTTTGAAGAAGTTTGAAGAATTTCAGGAACATGAGAAGTTTGAGGTTTTTGAAGAAGTTTAAAGTGTCTCAGGAGCACTTGATGTTTTATTTTTGGAGAAGTTTAAAGAATCTTTGGGACCACTAGTGTTTTATTTTTGAAGAATTTTAAACTGCCTCACGAGCAGTCGGTGTTTTATTTTTTGAGAAATTTGTAAAATCACAGGGAGCCCTAGTGTTTTATTTTGAAGAATTGTAAAAAATGTCAGGGATCATTTGTGTTTTATTTTTGAAGAAGTTTGAAAAATCTCAGACACATCTAGTGTTTTATCTTCAAGAAATATAAAGAAACTCGGGAACTCCTAGTGTTTCATTTTTGAAGAAGTTTAAAGAGTCTCAGGGACCCTTAGTGTTTTGTTTTTGAAGAAGTTTAAAGAATCCCGGGAACACAAGGTGCTTTATTTTAAAGGAGTTTAAAGTACCTCAAGGACACCCGTTGTTTTATTTTTGAAGAATTGGAAAGAATCGCAGGGGTACTTCACATTTTATTTTTGAAGAAACTTAAAGAATTTTTAGCGCAACAAGTTTTTTATTTTTGAAGAAGTTTGAAGAATTTCAGGAACACGAGAAATTTGAGGTTTTTGAAGAAGTTTAAAGTGTCTCAGGAGCACTAGATGTTTTATTTTTAGAGAAGTTTAAAGAATCTTAGGGACCGATAGTGTTTTATTTTTGAAGAATTTTAAAGTGCCTCACGAGAAATCGGTGTGTTTTTTTTTGAGAAATTTGTAAAATCACAGGAAGCCCTAGTGTTTTATTTTGAAGAAGTGTAAAAAATGTCAGAGATCCTTTGTGTTTTATTTTTGAAGAAGTTTGAAGAATCTCAGACACAACTAGTGTTTTATCTTTAAGAAACATAAAGAATCTCAGGAAGTCCTAGTGGTTTATTTTTAAAGAAGTTTAAAGAGTCTCAGGGACCCTTAGTGTTTTGTTTTTGAAGAAGTTTAAAGAATCCCGGGAACACAAGGTGCTTTATTTTTAAAGGAGTTTAAAGTACCTCAAGCACACCCGTTGTTTTATTTTTGAAGAATTGTAAAGAATCGCAGGTGCTCTCCACATTTTATTTTTGAAGAAACTTAAAGAATTTTTAGCGCATCAAGTGTTTTATTTTTGAAGAAGTTTGAAGAATTTCAGGAACATGAGAAGTTTGAGGTTTTTGAAGAAGTTTAAAGTGTCTCAGGAGCACTTGATGTTTTATTTTTAGAGAAGTTTAAAGACTCTTAGGGTCCAATAGTGTTTTATTTTAGAGAAGTGTAAAAAATGTCAGGGATCCTTTGTGTTTTATTTTTGAAGAAGCTTAAAAAGCCTCAGGGACCCTTAGTGTTTTGTTTTTGAAGAAGTTTAAAGAATCCCGGGAACACAAGGTGCTTTATTTTTAAAGGAGTTTAAAGTACCTCAAGGACACCCGTTGTTTTATTTTTGAAGAAGTTTGAAGAATTTCAGGAACATGAGAAATTTGAACTTTTTGAAGAAGTTTAAAGTGTCTCAGGAGCACTTGATGTTTTATTCTTGGAGAAGTTTAAAGAATCTTAGGGACCGATAGTGTTCTATTTTTGAAGAATTTTAAAGTGCCTCGCGAGCAATCGGTGTTTTTTAGAAATTTGTAGAATCACAGGGAGCCCTAGTGTTTTATTTTGGAGAAGTGTAAAAAATGTCAGGGATCCTTTGTGTTTTATTTTTGAAGAAGCTTTAAGAATATCAGACACTTCTGGTGTTTTGTCTTTAAGAAATATAAAAAATCTCAGGGACTACTAGTGTTTTATTTTTGAAGAAGTTTAAAGAGTCTCAGGGACCCTTAGTGTTTTATTTTTGAAGAAGTTTGAAGAATTTCAGGAACATGAGAAGTTTGAGGTTTTTGAAGAAGTTTAAAGTGTCTCAGGAGCACTTGGTGTTTTATTTTTGGAGAAGTTTAAAGAATTTTAGGGACCGATAGTGTTTTATTTTTGAAGAATTTTAAAGTGCCTCACGAGCAATCAGTGTTTCTTTTTTTTTTGAAAAATTTGTAAAAACACAGGGAGCCCAAGTGTCTTATTTTGAAGAAGTGTAAAAAATGTCAGGAATCCTTTGTGTTTAATTTTTGAAGAAGTTTGAATAATCCCAGACACATCTAGTGTTTCACCTTTAAGAAATATAAAGAATCTCAGGGACTCCTAGTGTTTTATTTTTGAAGAAATTTAAAGAGTCTCAGGGTTCCTTAGTGTTTTGTTCTTGAAGAAGTTTAAAGAATCCCGGGAACACAAGGTGCTTTATTTTTAAAAGAGTTTAAAGTACCTCAAGGACATCCGTTGTTTTATTTTTGAAGAATTGTAAAGAATCGCAGGGGCACTCCACATTTTATTTTTGAAGAAACTTAAAGAATTTTTTGCACATGAAGTGTTTTATGTTT
Organism: Zophobas morio; assembly: GCF_036711695.1. NCBI lineage: Eukaryota > Metazoa > Arthropoda > Insecta > Coleoptera > Tenebrionidae > Zophobas > Zophobas morio. The sequence continues at coordinate 3,880 of NW_026972683.1, forward strand.
GAAGAAGTTTGAAGAATTTCAGGAACATGAGAAGTTTGAACTTTTTGAAGAAGTTTAAAGTGTCTCAGGAGCACATGATGTTTTATTTTTAGAGAAGTTTAAAGAATCTTAGGGGCCGATAGTGTTTTATTTTTGAAGAATTTTAAATTGCCTCACGAGCAATCGGTGTCTTTTTTTTTGAGGAATTTGTAAAATCACAGGGAGCCCTAGTGTTTTAATTTGAAGAAATGTAAAAAATGTCAGGGATCCTTTGTGTTTTATTTTTGAAGAATTTTAAGAATCTCAGACAGATCTAGTGTTTTGTCTTTAAGAAATATAAAGAATCTCAGGGACTCCTAGTGTTTTATTTTTAAAGAAGTTTAAAGAGTCTCAGGGACCGATAGTGTTTTGTTTTTGAAGAAGTTTAAAGAATCCCGGGAATACAAGGTGCTTTATTTTTAAAGGAGCTTAAAGTACCTCAAGGACACCCGTTGTTTTATTTCTGAAGAACTGTAAAGAATCGCAAGGGCACTCCACATTTTATTTTTGAATAAACTTAAAGAATTTTTTGCGCATCAAGTGTTTTATTTTTGAAGAACTTCAGGAACATGAGAAGTTTGAGGTTTTTGAAGAAGTTTAAAGTGTCTCAGGAGCACTTGATGTTTTATTTTTGGCGAAGTTTAAAGAATCTTAGGTACTGATAGTGTTTTATTTTTGAAGAATTTTAAAGTGCCTGACGAGCAATCGGTGCTTTTTTTTGAGAAATTTGTAAAATCACAGGGAGCCCTAGTGTTTTATTTTGGAGAAGTGTAAAAAATGTCAGGGATCCTTTGTGTTTTATTTTTGAAGAAGTTTGAAAAATCTCAGACACATCCAGTGTTTTATCTTTAAGAAATATAAAAAATCTAAGGGACTCCTAGTGTTTTATTTTTGAAGAAATTGAAAGAGCCTCACAAGCAGCCGATGTTTTATTTTTGAAATAGTTTGAAGGATCCCAGCGATACATAGTGTTTTATTTTATAAGTAGTTTAAAGGAGCTCGGGAGCAGTTGGTGTTTTATTTTTTAAGAAGTTTGAAGAATTTCAGGTACATGAGAAGTTTGAGGTTTTTGAAGAAGTTTAGAATATCTCATGAGCACTTGGTGTTTTATTTTTTGAAGAAATTTGAAAATGAGAAGGACCTCTAGGGTAAAACCCTAGAAGAAGTACAAAGAATCTCATCAACCCCTTGTGTTTTATTTTTGAGGAAGTTGAAAGTGTCTTATGGGCACCCGGTGTTTTATTTAAAAAAGTTTGAAAAATCTCAGACAAATCTAGTGTTTTATCTTTAAGAAGTATAAAGAATGTCAGGGACCCCTAGTGTTTTATTTTTGAAGAAATTGAAAGAGCCTCACAAGCAGTCGATGTTTTATTTTTGAAGCAGATTGAAGAATCCCAGCGATACATAGTGTTTTATTTTTTAAGTAGTTTAAAGAAGCTCGGGAGCAGTTGGTGTTTTATTTTTAAGATGTTTGAAGAATTTCAGGAACATGAGAAATTTGTGGTTTTTGAAGAAGTTTACAGTGTCTCATGAACACTTGGTGTTTTATTGTTTGAAGAAGTTTGAAAATGTGGAGGACCTCTATGATAAAACCCTAGAAAAAGTACAAAGAATCTCATCAACCCCTAGTGTTTTATTTTTGAAGAATTTGAAAGTGTCTTATGAACACCCGGTGTTTTATTTTTGAAAAAGTTTGAAGAATCTCAGACACATTTAATGTTTTATCTTTAAGAAGTATAAAGAATCTCAGGGATCCTAGTGTTTTATTTTCGAAGAAGTTTAAAGAGTCTCAGGGACCCTTGGTGTTTTATTTTTGAAGAAGTCTAAAAAATCTCAGGGACACTACATATTTTATTTTTTTAGAAACTTAAAGAATTTTAAGCGCATCAGGTATTTTATTTTTGAAGAAATTTGAAGAATTTCAGGGACATGAGAAGATTGTTGTTTTTGAAGAAGTTTAAAGTGTCTCATGAGCACTTGGTGTTTTATTTTTTGAAGAAGTTGAAAGGGTCTTATAAGCACCCGGTGTTTTATTTTTGAAAAAGTATGAAGAATCTCAGACAAATCTAGTGTTTTATCTTTAAGAAGTATAAAGAATGTCAGGGACCCCCTAGTGTTTTATTTTTGAAGAAATTGAAAGAGCCTCACAAGCACTCGATGTTTTATTTTTGAAGCAGTTTGAAGAATCCCAGCGATACATAGTGCTTTATTTTTTAAGTAGTTTAAAGGAGCTCGGGAGCAGTTGGTGTTTTATTTTTAAAAAGTTTGAAGAATTTCAGGAACATGAGAAGTTTGTGGTTTTTGAAGAAGTTTACAGTGTCTCATGAACACTTGGTGTTTTATTGTTTGAAGAAGTTTGAAAATGTGGTGGACCTCTAGGGTAAAACCCTAGAAGAAGTACAAAGAATCTCACCAACCGCTAGTGTTTTATTTTTGAAAAAGTTTGAAGAATCTCAGACACATCGAGTGTTTTATCTTTAAGAAGTATAAAGAATCTCAGGGACTCCTAGTGTTTTATTTTTGGAGTAGTTTGAAGAATCCCAGCGATACATAGTGCTTTATTTTTTAAGTAGTTTAAAGGAGCTTGGGAGCAGTTGGTGTTTTATTTTTTAAGAAGTTTGAAAAATCTTAGGGACGGCAAGTGTTTTATCACCGACAAGCAAACCCTTTCCAAGGATTCCTCGCCCACAAATTATTATTTGTAAAACGACTCGTCCAATTTTGCGACTTGTCGCCTATTCCAATCGCATTTTATTATTTCATCGATGATTAAAGTAACCCGAGGCGACGTCGAGTGAAATTAGAAGCAACAGGTTATTGGTACAAGAACGCCTCCATATTTCATCTACATAACTAAACACCTCAAGATCAATAATCACTTTCCATCACCCGGCGCCGCCATCTCCTGGCACAACCTCCGACTACCAACCACACTTTTCAGAAACCTTCACCCCCTCCTACGCCAACTCCAACAGGTGTTGCGGCGCCCATGAGATGGATAACAACCTCCAGAACTTCAACCCAGGCAAAAATTGCGCCGCTCTCCCGTTTCAGACGAAAACAGTTCGCGTGTTTACAATTGACTCCCGGTTTTATTCGGCGAACAATCGACGAGTCTGGTCGCTGTAAACAAGACACTTTTCAATCACAGCGCGAAATACTCCCATTACGGGGTTTTATTGCACTCGGCCAATAAAATTCCCATTCGAACTTTCCTCCCTCGACTGGAGGCAATTATCGGAAAACCAAATACTTTTGTGTTTTTGTAGCGTTTTACTGTAACTTGGAGCGCGCTTGTTTCATCAACAATAATACAAATGATCGATTTTGAATTGGAAATGGAGAGGCGAAGCTCAAGGTCACGCCTTCACCTCGGGTAACCCCAATTTCGGGAAAGTTCCGAGGAACGGAAATCGCGAGACTAAGATTCGAGTTGGCGCTGCTAACTTATTAATACGAAAATCAAGTTGGCAGAAAAAAAGTCAAAATGTATCCGTGGGTGGTGAATAATTCAGGATTATCGTTTTAACGGTTGTTGTTAAGAAAGTCGGCGTTGCTGCTGGATGGTAGCTACTGTAGACCGATTATTCGTACATTCGCTTGAGGTGGCAAGAGGGGAACCGCTAGGTAATGAATGAGTTTGGAATTAAGTTGTGGGAGTTTTTCGGGGAAGAATCAGGGAAACAATTTGTGAAAGTTTGCCGGATTCGGGGTAAATTGAAAATAATGATGAATTGCGAAATGCGGCAAGTAGGCGTAATCGCAGGGAAATTTAATAAAACAGAGTGTCGATAAATGATTTTCGTATTAAACTGGCATTGGAATTCAAATCCACAAATTCGCTTACTTAACGTTGAATTGTTGAGATTTCTTCTCTTCTCAGACACAGACTTCAAAAAAATACTAAGCTCGTATTCCAATTTGGGGAAAAAAAGCAACCACAAAAGGTGAATTCATAAAGTTGTCTTTATTATATTTTGAGTCGTATGATGTATTATCGATTCCACTAAACTCACTAGAGCTTTTATCCACGAATGAAAGCCTCTAGCAATTATTTCTTATTATAATACAATGTAAAAGTTTGAATAAAACCTTAACAACGTTGTCACTAAGTACGCCCATAAAAGAGAAAAAAGCTCGACGGGAGCCGTAGTAACAGCAAACGAGGACATAAAGCCTGAAACAACGTTCTTCCGGGTAAATGAAAATTATTTACTTTTCGCTGAGATTTGAAAGCTTACAAAGACAAATTTGTCTTTAATCTGCTTATTAATTAAAGTAATTGAATAATAGATGACAGCGCGCATAATTACGCAGATTTTGCTCTGATCACAACTCTGTTTTTACTTGCCGAGTGTAGGCGACTTTCATGTTTTTTCTATATCATTTTTTTTTGGACACAATCTCCGAAACTACTGGACCGATTGTTGTTAATTTTTGTATATAACTATATTAAGAATATACAGACGCTTTTTTTGTTTATTTGTTTTACTAATTTATTTGTTTATGCCCCCTAAGAAATGATGAAAATGTTACAATTTTTTGATAGCACAATTTTTCGTTTTTTCATTCTCTTTCAATTTTTCGTTTCTTCAATTTTTCAAATGTTTTTAGACTTTTTGGAAAATTTTTGAAAATTATTTCTCCTTTTCCGTTACTTTAAAAGCCATAGCGAAAATTACCTCAAATTCGTACTACGAAAAATTCTTAATGTGGTGGTGATTTTGTTAATTTTGGCATTTTTGGGAAAATTTTTAGAAAATAGTTTCCCATTTTTTTTTATTATTCTAGAATCGTAATCTGCAGAGAATATTTTATAATTCGAAAATTGCTGCTTTCCCATTGATAAATTAACTCTTTTGCGTTTTTTTGAAAATTATTTTCGATTTTCTCGGGTACTGAAAAGGGATACATATCTTAAGTTTGGTAATTGATGACAAATTTCTGTCAGATATAAATTTTTCCGATGTGAAGTCCGTTTTAACATTTTTTTTTGGAAAATTATTTTCCGATTTTTCTAGGTTACTTCATAGAGTATAGTAAAAATGACTTCAGATTCACAAAATGGTCTATGAAACTGCCTTTTTCCATTTGAGGAGGAGTCGGTTTAAATTTTTTTGGAAAATTTTTAGAAATCAGTTTCCCATTTTTTTAACTATTCCAGTTTCGTAATCTGCAAAGAATAGTGTATAATCCGGAATTTAGTGCTTCCATTTTAGTAAAACCTACTGACGAACCGTACAAAAATATCCTCAGATTGATAATTTGCGAAAAATTTCGACCAGGTATTCATTCTTCTCGCTGTTGTAGAGTCCGTTTTAAGATTTTTTTGGAAAATTTCTGGAAAATGTTTTCCCATGTTTCTAGGTTATTTCAAACAACATAGTAAAATCACTTCAGATTTACAAAATTGTCTATGAAAATATCTTTCACCATTCAATCCCGTGCCGTTTGTGAATTCTTTGGAAAATTTTTGAAAATATTTTCCCTTGTTTTTTTCAGTTAGTTCAAGAATCATAGCGAAAATGACCTCAAATTCGAACTTGAACGAGAAATTCGTCATGAATTCAGGTCAATTTTGTTTTTTTTTTTAATTCCTAGAAATTAGTTTCCATTTTTTTTATATTTGAGAAAATCAAGCTAAAATAGTTCCACATTCGTAATTATTGGAGAATAGTTGCTAATAATCCAATGTTGGCAGTTTCCCTTTGAGTAAAGAATTAAAGATCGTTTTAACCTTTCCTGGATTTTTTTTTAATGATATTCTTTTGAAGTCCGTTTTAACACTCCTTTGGCACATTTTTGGAAAACGTTTTCCCATTTTTCTAGGTTAATTCAAATGGCATATTAAAAATCACATCAGATTTACAAAATTATCTATGAAAATATCTTTTACCATTCAATCCGGTGCCGTTTTTGAATTTTTGGAAAATTTTTTAAAATATTTTCTCTTGTTTTTTTCAGTTAGTGCAAGAATCATAGCGAAAATGACCTCAAATTCGCACTTGAACGAGAAATTCGTCATGAATTCTTGTCAATTTTGGGATTTTTTGAAAAATTCTTATAAATTAGTTTCCATTTATTTTATATTTGAGGAAATCAAGCTAAAATAGTTCCACATTCGTAATTATTGGAGAATAGTTGCTAATAATCCATTGTTTGCAGTTTCCCTTTGAGTAAAGAATTAAAGATCGTTTTAGTCTTTCCTGGATTTTTTTTAATGATATTCCTATGAAGTCCGTTTTAACCCTCCTTTGGAAAATGTTTGGAAAACGTTTTCCCATTTTTCTAGGTTAATTCAAATGGTATATTAAAAATCACGTCAAATTTACAAAATTGTCTATGGAAATATCTTTTACCATTCAATCCGGTGCCGTTTGCGAATTTTTTGGAAAATTTTTGAAAATATTTTCCCTTGTTTTTTTCAGTTAGTTCAAGAATCATAGCGAAAATGACCTCAAATTCGCACCTGAATTTGAGAAATTCGTCATGAATTCTTGTCAATTTTGGGATTTTTTGAAAAATTCTTAGAAATTAGTTTCGAGAAGTTGGAAAATTGCCAAACTGAAAAATTGAAAAATCTGGAAAATGAAAAATTGAGAAATTAAAAATCGAGAAGCCGAAAAGTCAAATTGAAATATGTACTGAGAAATCGAAAAGTCAAAAAATCAAAAATGTGAAAAACCGAAAAATTGAGAAATCGACAAATAGAAATGTCGAAAAATCGACAACTCGGAGTCTAAAAATCGAAAGGTAAATCGAAATATCGAGATATCGAAAAATTGAAAAACCCAGAAATCGAAAGTCGAGAAGTTGAGAAAATGAAAAACTGACAAATTGAGAAATCGAAAATTGAAGAAACGAAAAATTGAGAAATCGAGAAATTAAAAATTTTACTGAAAAACTGAGAAATTAATTTAAAATAATTCGAGAAATAGAAATGTTCAAAAATCGAGAAATCGAAAAATCGAGAACTTGAGAGTCTAAAAATTTAAAAATCACGAAATTGAGAGCTCGAAAATAAGCCGAAATATAGAGAAATCGAAAAGTTGAAAAATCGAAAAATAGAAAAACCGAGAAATCGAAAGTCGAGAAAATGAAAAATTGACAAATTGAGAACTCGAGAATTGAAAAAACGAAAACTGAAAAATGGAAATTCCAAAAATCGAAAATTGAAGACTTGAGATGTCGAAAAATCGCAAAACTAAAATTTCGAAAAATTGAGAAATCGAAAATTTGAAAAGCCGAAATATTGCCAAATTAAAAAACTGAAAAATCTAGAAAATGAAAAATTGAGAAATAAAAAAGCGAGAACCCGGAAAGTCAAATTGAAATACTGAGAAATCGAAAAGTCGAAAAATCAAAAATGTGAAAAAGCGAAAAATTGAGAAATCGAGAAATTGAAAAATCTATCAACTGAAAATCGAGAAGTTGAAGGAACGCAATATTGAAAAATTGAGAAATTAATTTAAAATAAATCGACAAATAGAAATGTCGAAAAATCGACGACTCGGAGTCTAAAAATCGAAAGGTAAATCGAAATATCGAGAAATCGAAAAGTTGAAAAATCGAAAAATTGAAAAATTCAGAAATCGAAAGTCCAGAAGTTGAGAAAATGAAAACTGACAAATTGAGAAATCGAAAATTGAAAAAACGAAAACTGAAAAATGGAAATTCCAAAAATCGAAAATTGAAAACTCGAGATGTCGAAAAATCGCAAAACTAAAATTTCGAAAAATTGAGAAATCGAAAAATCGAAAAGTCGAAATATTGCCAAATTGAGACACTGAAAAATCTAGAAAATGAAAAATTGAAAAATTAAAAATCGAGAACCCGAAAAATCAAATTGAAAAACTGAGAAACCGAAAAGTCGAAAAATTAAAAATGTGAAAAGCGAAAAATTGAGAAATCGAGAAACTGAAAAATCTAACAACTGAAAACCGAGAATTTGAAAAATTGAGAAATTAATTTAAAATAAATCGACAAATAGAAACGTCGGAAAATCGAGAACTCGGAGTCTAAAAATCGAAAGGTAAATCGAAAAATCGAGAGATCGAAAGGTTGAAAAATCAAAAAATTGAAAAACCCAGAAATCGAAAGTCGAGAAGTTGAAAAAATGAAAAACTAACAAACTGAGAAATCGAAAATTGAAAAAACGCAGAGTTGAGAAGTCGAGAAGTTGAAAAATGTAACTGAAAAATTGAGAAATTAATTTAAAATAATTGGTGAAATAGAAATGTCCAAAAATCGAGAAATCGAAAAATCAAGAACTTGGAGTCTGAATATCTAAAAATCACGAAATTGAGAGCTCGAAAATAAGTCGAAATATCGAGAAATCGAAAAGTTGAAAAATCGAAAAATGGAAAAACCGAGAAATCGAAAGTCGAGAAAATGAAAAATTGACAAATTGAGAACTCGAAAATTGAAAAAAGGAAAACTGGAAAATGGAAATTCCAAAAATCGAAAATTGAAAACTCGAGATGTCGAAAATTCCGCAAAACTAAAATTTCGAAAAATTGAGAAATCGAAAAGTCGAGATATTGTCAAATTGAAAAACTGAAACATCTAGAAAATGAGAAATTGAAAAATTAAAAAGCGAGAACCCGGAAAGTCAAATTGAAATACTGAGAAATCGAAGTCGAAAAATCAAAAATGTGAAAAAGCGAAAAATTGAGAAATCGAGAAATTGAAAAATCTATCAACTGAAAACCGAGAATTTGAAAAATTGAGAAATTAATTTAAAATAAATCGACAAATAGAAACGTCGGAAAATCGAGAACTCGGAGTCTAAAAATCGAAAGGTAAATCGAAAAATCGAGAGATCGAAAAGTTGAAAAATCAAAAAATTGAAAAACCCAGAAATCGAAAGTCGAGAAGTTGAAAAAATGAAAAACTAACAAAATGAGAAATCAAAAATTGAAAAAACGCAGAGTTGAGAAGTCGAGAAGTTGAAAAATGTAACTGAAAAATTGAGAAATTAATTTAAAATAATTCGTGAAATAGAAATGTCCAAAAATCGAGAAATCGAAAAATCAAGAACTTGGAGTCTGAAAATCTAAAAATCATGAAATTGAGAGCTCGAAAATAAGTCGAAATATCGAGAAATCGAAAAGTTGAAAAATCGAAAAATAGAAAAACCGAGAAACCGAAAGTCGAGAAAATGAAAAATTGACAAATTGAGAACTCGAAAATTGAAAAAACGGAAACTGGAAAATGGAAATTCCAAAAATCGAAAAATCGAAAAGTCGAAATATTATCAAATTGAAAAACTGAAAAATCTAGAAAATGAGAAATTGAGAAATAAAAAATCGAGAACCCGGAAAGTCAAATTGAAATACTGAGAAATCGAAAAGTCGAAAAATCAAAAATGTGAAAAAGCGAAAAATTGAGAAATCGAGAAATGAAAAATCTAATTATTAGAGAATAGTTGCTAATAATCTAATGTTTGCAGTTTCCCTTTGAGTAAAGAATTAAAGATCGTTTTAACCTTTCCTGGATTTTTTTAATGATATTCCTTTGAAGTCCGTTTTAACACTCCTTTGGAAAATTTTTGGAAAACATTTTCCCACTTTTCTAGGTTAATTCAAATGGCATATTAAAAATGACTTCAGATTCACAAAATTGTCTATGATAATTCCTTTTTCCATTCAAACGGGGACCGTCTTTATACTTTTTGTAAAATTTTTGAAAATTATTTCAGATTCGTACTTAACGAAAAATTCTTAATGTGATGGTGCTTCTTATTCTTGGCACTTTTTGGAAAATTTTTCGAAATTAGTTTCCCATTTTTTTTGAGGACATCTAAATTTATTCCAGAGAATATTTTATAATTCGGAATTTGCTGCTTTCTCATTGATAAAACTGCGTTTACATTTTTCTACGTTTGTTCATACAATATAAGAAAAATAACTGTAGATTCACGAAGTTGTCTATGTTTTAAGATTTTTTGGAAACTTTTTGGAAATACGATAGGGTGGTCTTTTCAATCTTGGCATTTTTCCCATGTTACTAGTTTTTTTTTTAATTATTTTCCCATTTTCACTTACCATTTACTACAACCGAACAACATGCCAACATGTTTTTTCCTGAAGTAAAGTTCGCTGTAGCACTTTTTTTGGAAAATTTTTGGAAAAAGTATTTCCATGTTTTTGTGTTACTTGAAGTGTTCAAGAAAAATTACTTCAGATTTGTATTCTATAAACAATTCTCTATAAGACAATCCATTTTTTTGAAAAATTTTTGAAAATTTCATCTTCAAAATCCCCGAAAAATATGCCATATCTTAGAGCCTTTTTCAATTCGAATTGGGATCGACATTTTTTGGAAAATTTTTGGAAAACGTTTTCCTGGTTTTCTCGTTTACTTGAAGATCGATATCAACAGTTACATTATTTATGAATTCAAATAATCATGGTTTGACCATTTTTTGGATTTTTTTTAAATGTGCTTTTTTTCCAGATTAGGTAACTTATTTTTTTTTTAGGAAAAAAATATGTAAATATTTCGCCAATTTTCTCAGTAGAGGTAGACGAAGGGCATTTCACAGTCGTAATGGTTTAACAACACACTAATCAAAACAGTATCATTACTACTAATCAATATTAGCAGTAAACATGCAGGTATTGATTACAATTAAACATTTAACGGTTTAATGACTAAATCGGCAACAATAAGTTCACTTCTCCGTAACGTTGCTAGTTAGGACATAAATCCAAACCTATTTCTTGCTTTTATTGTTCTCAATAAATAGATTTTTCCAGGTGGTAACGAACTATACACCTTTGTTCTAGCCCAAGCAATTTGAATTGTATTTTGAGATATTACAATGTCACTCAACATAAAAAAATCTGAGCGAAACCTCTCCAACTTTTAAAAGTATTTAGCAGTTACTTAAAAAACCTTCTGCTCCGTCGATAATTTTTAAATAAGTTAACGACAAAACTTCGTCACCCCAGTGTGTCATAAAGCGATAACCGGGCATTTTCGGATTAAAACTTCCGAAGATAATAAACCACGTACCTACTTTAAATAAACCCAACAATGATAAGCCAAGCGAAAAACCTCACTTTATCTCTAATTGTTCAACATAAAATCTAAACACAGCCCTTTAAAATTAAATCAAACAAAATGACAACTTCCACGACCCAACAAAAAATTCATTTCACTTATCTCTCGCCAAATAATAGCTCGCCTGTCCCTCTCAAAAAACAACGCGACATCTTGATGACAATTTACGATTTACTAAATGAAAATTTCGAACCGAGGAGGTAATCCCATTTCGGGGTTATCTCGAGCCGCATCAATTTTTAGCCTCTCTTTTGTCCTTATTCTCTCTTGAATTATCAACTTTAATCGGGTCCGGCTTCTTAAATCGATTTTTGACAGATTTAGTCACGGGTAAAAAATCGCGACGTGAAAAATGGCTTCGAATTGATAAAATTGGAAGTTTTAGGAGGAAAAGCGAATTTTCCGGGGAATAATGCGTCAGTTTCGAGTCTCATTTGGGTGAGTTTGGAAATTGTGGATAGTTTATAATTGAGTTGGGAAAATTACCCTACATCAAAGACGTCCGTGGATTATTAACTATAAAAAATTGGGGGGAGGTTATTTTGAGAAAACTTTCCTAGGTTCGGGAGAGCAGGGCTACAAATTTCGAATGATAATAGAAATTGTTTGCGAATTTTATTTTATGATAAGCTCTACAGAGTAAGAATTAGTTTTTTGATTTTCATTTTTTCGAGTTTTTAAGTTTAAAATTTTCAGTTTTTCAATTTTCTATCCAAGACTTGAAAGTTTTACTAGTTTTGGATTTTGCAATTGTTCGATTTGTGTTTGAGTTTTCAATTTTTCGATTTCCAAATTTCCAGTTCGGTTTTTATTTTCTTTATTTTTTCAATTATTCGATTTGTTAATGTTTCGATTTTACAATTTTTCGATTCTTTAATTTTTCATTTCTTTAACTTTTTTGTTTCGGTTTTTTATTGTCTTTATTTTATAATTTTTTGTTTTTGCAATTTCATTTTTTGCAATTTTTCGATTTGTCATTTCACGAGTTTTCAATTTATTAATTTTTCAGCTTATCTTAAATTTTCAATTTTTCGATGTTTCAATTTTTCATTTTTTCAAATTTTCGACTTACAAAATTTTTTCAATTTTTGGGAATTGTTCAATTTTTTGTTTTTTTTTATTTTCCAGCCTTTGGATGCTTTAGATTTGTATTTTTCGTTTCGCTTTTTATTTTCTAAATTTTTTACATTTTTTGAGTTTTTCAAGGTGAAATTCCCCCATTTTTGGATTTTCAATTTTGATTTTATTAGTTTTCGTTTTTTCATTTTTTCTATTCGCGATTTTACAATTTGTCGTTCTTTGTGCTTCAATTTCTAATTTTTCAATTTTCGATTCCTTAATTTTCCATTTCTTCAAATTTTTGGTTATAATTTTTTGTTTTTACAATTCAAATTTTCCGAATTTTCCAACAATTGGATATTTCAATTTTTAATTTTTCAGTTTTTCGATTTTTAATTTTTCAAGTTTCAATGCTTCAATTTTTCATTTCTTCAAATTTTTGAGTTGCAATATTTTGTTTTAATTCTTTATTTTCCTGATTTTTACAATATTTTTCATTTTTCAATTCTCCGATTTTACAATTTTTTGTTATTCTAATTTTTGGATGTTTCAATTTTTAGATTTTGCAATTTTTCGATTTGCAATTCAATTTTTATTTTTCCATTTTTCGTTTTTTTCAATTTCTTCAAACTTTCGCTCTGCAATTTTTCGTTACGGTTTTTTATTTTGCTTATTTTTACAATTTTTCGATTTTTCAAATCTTCAGTTTTATAATTCCTTGTTTTTTCGATTTTAATTTTTTTTATTTTTCGTTTCTTCATTTTTTTTATTTGCAATTATTCATTTTTTTTTTGATTTTCCAACTTTTGGATGTATCAATTTTTAGATTTGTAATTTTTTGTTTCGGTTTATTATTTTCTTAATTTTTTAAATTTTTTGGGTTTTTCAATGTTCTAATTTTTAATTTTTCTTTCCTCAATGTGAAATTTGGCAATTTTTCGATTTTCAGTTTTGATTTTTTTAGTTTTTGTTTCTCAGTTTTTCAATTTGCGATTTGCCAATTTTTCAAGTAACCGGGAAAACCAGGAAAACCTCTTCCAAACATTTTTCAAAAAATGTCGAGCTCAATTCGAATTGAAAAAGAACATGAAATTTTTTTTTCTGCATTTTCAAATAACCGAGCAATACAAGATAATGTATTTTTTAAAAATTTTCCAAAAAAAAAATATTGAAATAGGCTGTACTAAAAAAAAAGGATAATTTTATAGAGAATTGTTTATAGAATAGAAATCTGAAGTTATTTTTCTCGAACACTACAAGTAACACAAAAACATGGAAATACGTTTTCCAAAAATTTTCCAAAAAAGTGTTAAAACGGAATCTACACCAGCGAGAAAAATAAATACCTGGTCGAATTTTTTCGCAAATATTGTCAATCTGTGGACATTTTTGTATGGTTTTTTAGTAGCCGATAAAAAGGAAATTAATTTTCAAAAAATTTCAAAAAAATGTGAAAAAGGGGTTTTACTAAAGAGGAAGCACCGAATTCCGGATTATAAACTCTATTCTTTGCAGATTACGAATCTGGAATAATTTAAAAAAACATGGGAAACTAATTTCTAAAAATTTTTCAAAAAAAGTTAAACTGACTCCTCGTCAAATGGAGAAAGGCAGTTTCATAGACCATTTTGTGAAGCTGAAGTTATTTTTGCTATTCTGTATGAACTAACCTAGAAAAATCGGAAAATAATTTTCCAAAAAAAAATGTTAAAACGGAATCTACACCGGAAAAATTTATATCTATTTGTCATCAATTACCAAACTTAAGAAATGCATACCTTTTCGGTAACCGAGAAAATCGAAAATAATTTTCAAAAAACGTAAAAGGAGCTTTATCAATGGGAAAGCATCAATTTTCGAATCATAAAATATAAACTAATTGCTAAAAATTTTCCCAAAAGTGCCAAGATTAACAAAAGCACCACCACATTAAGAATTTTTCGTAGTACGAATTTGAGGTAATTTTCGGTATGGCTTTTAAAGTAACGGAAAAAAAGAAATAATTTTCAAAAAGTTTCCAAAAAGTCTAACAACAGTTTCTGCTTGAATGGAAAAAAGACATTTTCATAGACAATTTTGTGAATTTGAAGTGATTTTTAATATGCCATTTGAATTAATCTAGAAAAATGGAAAATTGTTCTCCAAAAATTCTCCAAAGGAACATAATTTTCAAAAAAAAATCCTAAAAAGATTAAAACGATCTTTAATTCTTTACTCAAAAGGAAACGGCAAATATTGGATTATCAACTATTCTCTACAGATTACAAATTTGGCACTATTTTAGCTTGATTTCCTCAAACGTAAAAAAAGGGGACACTATGAGGTAATTTTCGATATGGCTCTTGAAGTAAGTGATAAAAGAAGGCTGAAAAGTAATTTTCAAAAATTTTTCAAAAAAACTAAAAACAGCACCGGCTTGATTGGTAAAAGACATTTTCATAGACAATTTTGTTAATCTGAAGTCATTTTATTATGCCGTTTGAAATAACCTAGAAACATGGAAAAACATTTTATAAAAAGTTTCCAAAGAAATATTAAAACGGACTTCAAAGAAATATAAGTTTCAAGAAAAAATCGAAAAAAGTTATAAACAACCTTTAATTCTTTGCTCAAAGGAAGACGACAATTCTCTGTAGATTACTTATCTGGAACCATTTTTCCCCAAATTTAGTCAAACATAAAAAAATGGGAAACTTATTTCCAAAAATTTTTCAAAAACTGCAAGATTAACAAGAGTACCACCACATTAAGAATTACTCGTTAAGTACGAAACTGAGGTAATTTTCGCTATGGCTCTTGCAGTAACTGGAAAAGAAGGCTGAGAGTTAATTTTCAAAAATTTTTCAAAAAGTCTAAAACGGTTTCGGCTTGAACGGAAAAATGCATTTTCATAGATGATTTCTTGAATCTGAACTCATTTTTACCACAGCGTTTCAGGTAACCCAGAAAAATAGGAAAATATTTTCCAAAAATTTTCCAACAAAATCCAGAAAAGTTTAAAACGATCCTTAAATTTTTACTCAAAGGGAAACGGCTAATGTTGAATTATCAACTATTCTCTACAGATTACAAATCTGCAACCATTTTAGCTCGATTTCCTCGAATACAAAAAAATTAATAACAAATTTCTAAAAATTTTCCAAAAAGTGCCAAAATTGGCAATCGGAGCACCGTTGCATCATCGATTTCTCGTTCAAGTTCGAATTTGAGGTCATTTTCGCTAGGGCTCTTCAAGTAACCGAAAAGAGAAAGTGGAAAAATAATTTTCAAAAATTTTCCAAAAAATTTAAAATCGGCGCCGGCTTGAAAGTGAAAAGGCATTTTCATAGGCAATCTTGTGAATCTGAAGTAATTTTTACTATGCCATTTGAAGTAACCTAGAAACATGGGAAAATATTTCCCGAAAATTTTCCAAAGAAATGTTAAAACGGATTTCAAAGAATTATAATTTTCAAAAAAAATCGAAAAAAGCTATAAACAACCTTTAATTTTTTGCTTAAAGGAAGACGACAAATGTTGGATTATTAACAATTCTCCGCAGATTACGAATCTGGAACCATTTTTGCTAGATTTAGTCAAACATTAAAATGGGAAACTTATTTCCAAAAATTTTCCAAAATCTGCAATATTAACAAGAGCACCACCACATTAAGAATTTCCCGTCAAGTACGAAACTGCGGTAATTTTCGCTATGGCTCCTGAAGTAATTGGAAAAGAAGGCTGAGAATTAATTTTCAAAAATTTTCCAAAAAGTCTAAAAACGGTTTCGGCTTGAACGGAAAAAGGCATTTTCACAGATAATTTCTTGAATCTGAACTCATTTTTACCACAGCGTTTCAGGTAATCTAAAAACATAGGACAATATTTTCCAAAAATTTTCCAAAAAAATCCAGAAAAGTTTAAAACGATCTTTAATTTTTACTCAGAGGGAAACGGCTAGTGTTGAATTATCAACTATTCTCTGCAGAGTACAAATCTGGAACTATTTTAGTTCGATTTCCTCGAATACAAAAAAATTAGTAACAACTTTCTAAAAATTTTCCAAAAAGTGCCAAAATTGACAAGTGGAGCACCGTTGCATCATGAGTTTCTCGTTAAAGTACGAATCTGAGGTCATTTTCGCTATGGCTCTTCAAGTAACCGAGAAAAGAAGGCTGAGAAATAATTTTCAAAAATTTTCCAAAATTTTAAAATCGGCGCCGGCTTCATAGCTAAAAGGCATTTTCATAGGCAATCTTGTGAATCTGAAGTCATTTTTACTATGCCATTTGAAGTAACCTAGAAACATGGGAAAATATTTCCCAAAAATTTTCCAAAGAAATGTTAAAACGGATTTTAAAGAAATATAATTTTCAAAAAAAATCGAAAAAAGCTATAAACAATCTTTAATTCTTTCCTCAAAGGAAGACGACAAATGTAGGCAGATTACGAATCTAGAACCATTTTTGTTAGATTTAGTCAAACAAAAAAAATGGGAAGCTTATTTCCAAAAATTTTACAAAACCTACAAGATTAACAATTGCACCACCACATTAAGAATTTACCGTTAAGCAAGAAACTGAGGTAATTTTCCGTGTGGCTCTTGAAGTTAATGGAAAAGAAGTCTGAGAATTAATTTTCAAAAATTTTCCAAAAAGTCTAAAAACGGTTTCGGCTTGAACGGAAAAAGGCATTTTCACAGATAATTTTTTGAATCCGAACTCATTTTTACCACAGCGTTTCAGGTAACCCAGAAAAATAGGAAAATATTTTCCAAAAATTTTCCGAAAAAATCCAGAAAAGTTTAAAGCGATCTTTAATTTTTACTCAAAGGGAAAGGGCTAATGTTCAATTATCAACTATCCTCTGCAGATTACAAATCTGGAACCATTTTACCTCGATTTCCCCGAATACAAAAAAATTAGTAACAAATTTCTAAAAATTTTCCAAAAAGTGCCAAAATTTACAAGCGGAGCACCGTTGCATCATGAATTTCTCGTTCAAGTACGAATCTGAGGTCATTTTCGCAATGCCTCTTCAAGTAACCGAAAAAAGAAGGCTGGAAAATAATTTTGAAAAATTTTCCAAAAAATTTACAGTCTTGAAAGTTAAAAGGCATTTTCATAGGTAATTTTGTGAATCTGAAATCTTTTTTACTATGCCATTTGAAGTAACCTAGAAACATGGAAAAATATTTCCCAAAAATTTTCCAAAGAAATATTAAAACAGACTTCAAAGAAGTATAATTTTCAAAAAAAATCAAAAAAAGCTATAAACAACCTTTAATTCTTTGCTCAAAGGCAGACGATAAATGTTGGATTATTAATAATTCTCTGCAGATTACGAATCTAGAACTATTTTTGCTAGATTTAGTCAAACATAAAAAAATGGGAAACTTATTTCCAAAAATTTTTCAAAAACTGCAAGATTAACAAGAGCACCACCACATTAAGAATTTCCAGTTAAGTACGAAACTGGAGTAATTTTCGCTATGGCTCTTGACGTAACTGGGAAAGAAGGTTGAGAATTAATTTTCAAAAATTTTCCAAAAACTCTAAAAACTGTTTCGGCTTGAACGGAAAAAAGCATTTTCACAGATAATTTCTTGAATCTGAACTCATTTTTACCACAGCGTTTCAGGTAATCTAAAAAAATAGGAAAATATTTTCCAAAAATTTTCCAAAAAAATCCAGAAAAGTTTAAAGCGATCTTTAATTATTAGTCAAAGGGAAACGACTAATGTTGGATTATCAAATATTCTCTACAGGTTGCAAATCTGGAGCCAATTTAGCTCTATTTCCTAAAACATAAGAAAATTGGAAAATAATTTTAAAAAAATTTCCAAAAAATGTTAAGAATGGCAAAAATGCCAATCGTCTTCAAGCATCAGTTACACACATAACACTGTACACAAATAATTAATTTTAACACTTTGCTTTGCAGTACAAAGCAGACTACAATTTGTAATATAAGCTCCGACAGCATTCTTTCACAAAGCATCGGCTTTCATTAGTTTTTCATCAATAAAATCTGAACCTCCTTTATACCAGTCCGACAAATATTGGTTTCTAGCCATTGAAATTCCATCATTTGAATATTCAAATGACTGCGCCAATTTTATTAACACTTTCGCGTGAATAAATTCCAAAAATTCTCAATATAGTGAATTGTCCATCTCAGGAAGAACCCTTCACTCAAATATTTTTTTTTTCAACAAAAGCAATTCATTTACCCCCAACTTTTTTTCCAAAAGTCCAACACCCTCTACCCTTACTTCCGACCCACCCCTCGAGCGTGCGCCCTCACCGCCCCCACGCGCGCTCGTCTCAGTATTTGTGCGTCTCCAAAGCTCGTCAAACTTACAACTAAACTCTCCCAAACTTCGCACGGTAAGATCTAGTCATTATCTCCCTAATGCAATCACCCCTCGAATTCTGCTCCCGACAAACAAATTATTTTAAACAAAAATTCAATGAGCTAGAAAAATAAAACCCGCGATTCTTCTCCACCGGATGATTAAATTAAGTAAACGTTTGTGGAGCTAAATCCGTCCAGAGCGAGTTTTTCAATGGATGAGCGTTATTTTTGGATTTGACACTTGCGAGGATTCGATGCGGTTGGCTTTAATTAATTTTTTTCGATTGTTTAAATAATAATGAAAATTAATAGTCAATAAACCGGGGTTGGATTTAATTAAAACTTGCTTGGAGGTTGTTAATTATTCATAATTCGAGTTCGTTGTACAGGTGGTCAAAAATTAATTAAAGTGAGAAAGGGCGAGTTTGAAGCACTGGAGGGCCAGGGCTCATTTGCATAAATTTTGACGGTCTGTGGCTATTACTTTCACTTAGAGAGTCTAAAATATTGTGCGCTCCATTATGCAACAACCCCTTCTAATCTTATTTTCACAGAAGCCATCACCACTTCGCTATTAAGCTGGGTTCATACGATGTACAAGCTCTAGGCGTAATTATTTAACAGTGTTGTATTGCCCTAAGAGAAGCGTTATTTGGCTGGAGATTCAATAGAGCCATTATTGTGAGAGAAGATTGTGTAGAGGGTGTAGCTATTTTTTACTTCCCGAAACACAAAGGTTAGCTAAAATTGATTCGCTTATTCCCTACCAAATAATTGATGACGTCATCTCAAAATTAAAATATCTGGATTACGCAAAGTATTAGGACTTATTTTGAAAATTATTTTCCCATTAATTTTTTTGTAAATATCGTTTTAACAGTTTTTGGAAATATTGTTGACAAATATTTAGCTTTGAAGTCAATTTTGACATTTTTTTTGGAAAATTTTTGGAAAATGTTTTCATGTTTCTCTAGAATGGGTTTTTGGAAAATTTTTAAAAATTATTTGCCCCTTGTTTTATGTATATCGAGATCAAATTCTTCCATATTCGTAATCTACAGACAATAATTAATAATAATCCAAAATTTGCCGCTTCCTTTTATGAAAAGATCGTTTTAACTTTCTTTGGAAATAACGTTGAAAAATATTTAGTTTTGGAGTCAATTTTTAAATTTTTTTGGAAAATTTTTGGAAAATGTTTTCACGTTTTTCTAGATTGCTTCAAACGGACTAACAAAAATGATTTCGGATTTACATTTTTTTTTATGAAATTGTCCTTTTCCATTCGAGTAGGTACCGTTTTAAGATTTTTTGGAAAATTTTTGGAAATTATTTTTCCGTATTATTTCGCTTTTATTTCAACAGTCATAGTGAAAATGACTTTAAATTCGTACTCAAGGAGGAATTCTCAGTGGTGGTGTTCTTTTCATTTCTACATTTTTTTGAAACTTTTTGAAAATTATTTCCGATATTTTTATGTTTCAGGGGTTCGAGCTAAAATAATTCCATATTCGTATTCTGCAGAGAATAGTTGATAATCCAGTATTTGGCGCTACCCTTTGAGTAGAGTTCGTTTTAAAATTTTTTGGAAATGTTTTTGAAAAATATTTTCTTTTGGACTTCGTTTTAACACTTCTTCGGTAGATGTTTGGAAAATGTTTACACATTTTCCTCGGTTACTTCAAACGGATTTGCAAAGATTATTTGAGATTTACAAATTTGTTTATGAAAATGACTTTTTCCATTCGGACAGGAACCGTTTTAAAATTTTTTGGAAAATTTTTGGAAATTACTTTTCCAATTTTTTTCAGGTTTATTTCGAGACCCATAGTGAAAATTACTTCAAATTATTAATCAATGAGGAATTCTATATGTGGTGGCGTTCTTTCCAATCTTAACACTTTTTGGAAAATTTTTAAAAATTATTTGCCGATTTTTTTATTACATCGAGTTCAAATGCTTTCATATTCGTAATCTGCGGACAATAATTAATAATAATCCAAAATTTGCCACTTCCTTTTATGAAAAGATCGTTTTAACTTTCTTTGGAAATATCGTTGAAAAATATTTAGCTTTGGAGTCAATTTTGACATTTTTTTGGAAAATTTTTGGAAAATGTTTTCACGTTTCTATAGATTGGTTCAAACGGATTAGCAAAAATGATTTCAGATTTACAATTTTTTTTTATGAAAATGTCTTTTTCCATTCGAGTAGGCACCGTTTTAAGATTTGTTGGAAAATTTTTGGAAATTATTTTTCCGTATTATTTCGCTTTTTTTACAACAGTCATAGTGAAAATGACTTTAAATTCGTACACAAGGAGGAATTCTCAGTGGTAGTGCTCTTTTCATTTTTATCATTTTTTGAAAAAATTTTGAAAATTATTATTTTTCGATATTTTTATGTTTGAAGGGTTCGAGCTAAAATGATTCCATATTCGTAATCTGCAGAGAATAGTTGATAATGCAGTATTTGCCCCCACCCCTTGAGTAGAGCTCGATTTATCATTTTTTGGAAATGTTTTTGAAAAATATCTTCTTTTGGACTTCGTCTTAACACTTCTTCGGTAGATTTTTGGAAAATGTTTTCACATTATCCTAGGTCACTTCAAACGGATTTGCAAAAATTGTTTCAGATTTACGAAATTGTTTATGAAATTGACTTTTTCCATTCGGGCAGAGACCGTTTTAAAATTTTTTGGAAAATTTTTCAAAATTAATTTTCCAAATTTTTTTAAGTTTATTTCGAGACCCGTAGTGAAAATTACTTCAAATTCTTAAACAATGAGGAATTCTGTATGTGGTGGTGCTATTTTCAATCTTAACACTTTTTGGAAAATATTTGAAAATTATTTTCCCATTCTTTTTTGGGTTTGAAGAGATCGAGCTAAAATGATTCTAGATTCGTAATCAGGAGACAACAATTAATAATACAATATTTGCCGCTTCCCTTTAAGTAAAAATTGTTTTAACTTTTTTTGGAAATATTGGAAAAATTTTGCTTTGGTGTCTATTTTGACATTTTTTTGGAAAAGTTTTGGAAAATGAGTTTATGTTTTTCCATGTTAGTTCAAACGGAATAGCAAAAATGGTATCAAATTTGTTTATGAAACTGACTTTTTCCGTTCGAGTAGCTGCAATTGTAAGATTTTTTGGAAAATTTTTGAAAATTATTTTTCCAAATTTTGTCAGTTTTATTTCAAGGGCGTTAGTGAAAATTACTTCAAATTCTTAATCAACGAGGAATTCTGTACGTAGTGGTGCTCTTTCCAATCTTAACACATTTTGAAACATTTTTGAAAATTATTTTCTCATTTTTTTTATGTTTCTTCCAGATCATATCATATCAGATTCTTAATGTGCAGACAATAATTAATAATTCAACATTTGCCGCTTCCTTTTGAGTAAAATTCGTTTAAAATTTTTTTGGAAAAATTGGTGGATAATATTTTGACTTGGTGTCCATTTTGACATTTTTTGGAAAATTTTTGGAAAATGATTTCATGTTTTTCTGGGTTGGTTTAAGCGGAATTGGAAAAATGATTTGGAGAAATGATTTCAAATTTATAAATTTGTTTATGAAATGGTCTTTTTCCATTCGAGCAGGAACCGTTTTAAGATTATTTTGAAAAATTTTGAAAATTATTTTTCCAAATTTTGTCAGTTTTATTTGAAGATCCTCAGTGAAATTTATTTCAAATACTTCATCAACGAGGAATTCTATATGTGGTGGTGCCCTTTGCAACCTTAACACTTTTTGGAAAATTTTTGAAAATTATTTTCCTATTTTTTTGGGTTTGAAGAGAGGGAGCTTAAATGTTTGTAGAATCGTAATCTGCAGACAAACATTAATTATTCAATATTTTCCGCTTCCATTTGAGTAAAAATCGTTTAAAATTTTTTTGGAAATATTGTTTGTTGGAAAACATTTTGCCTTGATGTCTATTTTGACATTTTTTGGAAAATTTTTGGAAAATAATTTCATGTTTTTCTAGGTTGGTTCAAACGGAATAGCAAAAATTATTTCAGGTTTACAAATTTGTTTATGACATGGTCCTTTTCCATTCGAGCAGGAACCGTTTTAAGATTTTTGGAAACATTTTGAAATTAATTTTCCAAATTTTGTCAGTTTTATTTTAAGAGCCTTAGTGAAAATTTCTTCAAATTCTTAATCAACGAGGAATTCTATACGCGTTGGTGCTTTTTTCAATCTTAACACTTTTTGAAAATGATTTTAAAATTATTTTCCCATTCTTTTTTGGGTTTGAAGAGATCGAGCTAAAATGATTCTAGATTCGTAATCAGCAGACAACAATTAATAATACAATAATTGCCGCTTCCCTTTATGTAAAAATTGTTTTAACTTTATTTGGAAATAGTGTTGGAAAAATTTTGCTTTGGTGTCTATTTTGACATTTTTTTGGAAAAGTTTTGGAAAATGAGTTCATGTTTTTCTAGGTTAGTTCAAACGGAATAGCAAAAATGGTATCAAATTTGTTTATGAAACTGTCTTTTCCCGTTCGAGTAGGTGCCATTGTAAAATTTTTTGGAAAATTTTTGAAAATTATTTTTCCAAATTTTGTGAGTTTTATTTCAAGAGCCTTAGTGAAAATTACTTCAAATTCTTAATCAACGAGGAATTCTGTATGTAGTGGTGCTCTTTCCAATCTTAACATATTTTGAAAAATTTTTGAAAATTATTTTCTCATTTTTTTACGTTTCGTCCAGATCATATCATATCAGATTCTTAATCTGCAGGCAATAATTAATAGTTCAACATTTGCCGCTTTCTTTTCGTCTATTTCGACATATTTTGGAAAATTTTTGGAAAATGATTTCATGTTTTTCTAGGTTGGTTCAAGCGGAATAGCAAAAATGATTTCAGGTTTACAAATTTGTTTATGAAATGGTCTTTTTCCAATCGAGCAGGAACCGTTTTAAGGTTATTTGGAAAAATTTTGAAAATTATTTTTCCAAATTTTGTCAGTTTTATTTGAAGATCCTTAGTGAAAATTATTTCGAATTCTTACTCAACGAGGAATTCTATATGTGGTGGTGCCCTTTGCAACCTCAACACTTTTTGGAAAATTTTCGAGTATTATTTTCCTATTTTTTTTTTGGGTTTAAAGAAAGGGAGCTAAAATAATTCTAGAATCGTAATCTGCAGACAAAATTTAATAATTCAACATTTACCGCTTCCTTTTGAGTAAAAATCGTTTAGAATTTTTTTGGAAAAATTGTTGGATAATATTTTGACTTGGTGACCATTTTGACATTTTTTGGAAAATTTTTGTTAAAAGATTTCTTGTTTTTCTGTGTTGGTTCAAGCGGAATTGGAGAAATGATTTCAAATTTATAAATTTGTTTATAAAATGGTCCCTTTCCATTTGAGCAGGAACCATTTTAAGGTTTTTTGGAAAAATTTTGAAATTAATTTGCCAAATTTTGTCAGTTTTATTTCAAGAACCTTAGTGAAAATTTCTTCAAATTCTTAATCAACGAGGAATTCTATATGCGGTGGTGCTTTTTTCAATCTTAACACTTTTTGGAAATTATTTGAAAACTATTTTCCCATTCTTTTTTGGGTTTGAAGAGATCGAGCTAAAATGATTCTAGATTCGGAATCAGCAGACAATAATTAATAATCCACTCTTTGCCGCTTCCCTTTAAGTCAAAATTGTTTTAACTTCTTTTGGAAATATTGTTGGAAAAATTTTGCTTTGGTGTCTATTTTGACATTTTTTTGGAAAAGTTTTGGAAAATGAGTTCATGTTTTTCTAGGTTAGTTCAAACGGACTAGCAAAAATGGTATCAAATTTGTTTATGAAACTGTCTTTTTCCGTTCGAGTAGCTGCCATTGTAAGATTTTTTAGAAAATTTTTGAAAATTATTTTTCCAAATTTTGTCAGTTTTATTTCAAGGGCGTTAGTGAAAATTACTTCAAATTCTTAATCAACGAGGAATTCTGAACGTAGTGGTGCTCTTTCCAATCTTAACATATTTTGAAACGTTTTTGAAAATTATTTTCTCATTTTTTTTGTTTCTTCCAGAACATATCATATCAGATTCTTAATCTGCAGACAATAATTCATAATTCAACATTTGCCGCTTCCTATTGAGTAAAATTCGTTTAAAATTTTTTTGGAAAAATTGGTGGATAATATTTTGACTTGGTGTCCCTTTTTCACATTTTTTGGAAAATTTTTGGAAAATGATTTCAAATTTTTCTAGGTTGGTTCAAACGGGGTAGCAAAAATGATTTCAGGTTTAAAAATTTGTTTATGAAATGGTCTTTTTCCATTCGAGCAGGAACCGTTTTAAGATTTTTTGGAAAAATTTTGGAAATTATTTTTCCAAATTTTGTCAGTTTTATTTGAAGATCCTTAGTGAAAATTATTTCGAATACTTAATGAACGAGGAATTCTATATGTGGTGGTCCTCTTCGCAGTCTTAAAACTTTTTGGAAAATTTTTGAAGATTATTTTCCTATATTTTTTTTGGATTTGAAGAGAGGGAGCTCAATTGTTTCTAGAATCGTAATCTGCAGACAACAAATAATGATTCAACATTTGCCGCCACCTTTTGAGTAAAAATCGTTTAAAATTTTTTTGGAAAAATTGGTGGATAAAATTTTGACTTGCTGTCCATTTTGACATTTTTTGGAAAATCTTTGGAAAATTATTTCATGTTTTTCTAGGTTGGTTCAAGCGGTATTGGAAAAATGTTTTAAAATTTACAAATTTGTTTATGAAATGGTCCTTTTCCATTCGAGCAGGAACCGTGTTAAGATTTTTTGGAAAAATTTTGAAATTAATTTTCCAAATTTTGTCAGTTTCATTTCAAGAGCCTTAGTGAAAATTTTATCAAATTCTTATTCAACGAGAAATTCTATATGCGGTGGTGCTTTTTTCAATCTTAAAACTTTTTGGAAAATATTTGAAACTTATTTTCCCATTATTTTTTGGGTTTGAAGAGATCGAGCTAAAATGATTCTAGATTCGTAATCAGCAGACAATAATTAATAATCCAATATTTGCCGCTTCCCTTTAAGTCAAAATTGTTTTAACTTCTTTTGGAAATATTGTTAGAAAAATTTTGCTTTGGTGTCTATTTTGACATTTTTTTGGAAAAGTTTTGGAAAATGAGTTCATGTTTTTCTAGGTTAGTTCAAACGAAATAGCAAAAATGGTATCAAATTTGTTTATGAAACTGTCTTTTTCCGTTCGAGTAGCTGCCATTGTAAAATTTTTTGGAAAATTTTTTAAAATTATTTTCTAATTTTTTTATGTTTCTTCCAGATCATATCATATCAGATTCTTAATTTGCAGACAATAATTAATAGTTCAACATTTGCCGCTTTCTTTTGAGTAAAAATCGTTTAAAATTTTTTGGAAGTATTGTTGGAAAACATTTTGCTTTGATGTCTATTTTTACATGTTTTGGAAAATTTTTGGAAAATGAGTTCATGTTTTTCTGGGTCGGTTCAAACGGAATAGCTGATTTCAGATTTACAAATTTGTTTAAGAAACGCTCTTTTTCCATTCGATCAGGTGCTGTTTTAAGGTTTTTTGGAAAATTTTTGGAAATTATTTTGCGGCATTTTTATATTTGAGCAATTTTTCAAAGTCAAAGACCTAAGTTGTGCGGTTTTTTGAGGACTACATGACGAAAACGAAACCAAAAATTATAAATCTAAAATTTCAAGAAATTGAAAATCAAAAAATCGAAAAATTTCAAAATTTCAAAATCGAAGAACCAAAAAAGAAATGAAAAATTGAAAAATCGCAAATCGCAAAATTGAAGCAACTCAAACTGTCAAAATTAAAATTGAAAAAACAAAACATTATAAAATCGAAACACTGAAAAATCAAGAAACTCACGAAAAATTTGTAAAATGAGAAGTTGGAAAATTAGAAAACTGAAAAATGTAAATTTGAAAACTCAAAAATTGCACTGGTTTTTACTTTATAGATGTTATCCGAAAACAAAAATCGCAAAAAAATTTTGATTACCAAATTAGTGCCGAGCAGCTCGAACATGCCGGATTTGATCCATCTACAACTCCAACAATCTCGAGATTTACTCAACGAAGGGATTAGTCTAAGTCCAAACTTGGAATTCGTACGTGCAATGCAAAGGGGCAAACTTCGCTAATTTTAATCAGGGATGATTTGCCCCTCTTCACAGAATTGAACGCACCCCGGAACAAACACCCCTAATTAAAGCGCCAAAAAGCGCAAACAAATATCGTGTTTAAAATAAAGGGCACGAATTTCCCCGATCGGGAAAATATTGACACTACAGCCAGAAACAATAAACGATGATAGAATTTTCTCGCCCAACATGTTTTTCCGTCTTCTGATATTTTCGCACTAGCATTTCCAAACACAGCATGAGCAACGGAGTTGAAAAAGTCCTCGTAAATTTTTTATGCTCTGAATAACATCGACTTTTATCTTGAGATGTTTCGTGCTAAATGTGTGAAGGTTTCACGGAAGTATTAAATAAACATGGATTTTATGGGGTTGTTTCTTGTCTGACAACATTGTGAAAAATTGTATCGATCTGTCTCGGGACGAATAAAATTTTTGAATTTCGTGTCGACTGATGGTATGAAATAACGGGAAATAACAGAGCTGTGTTTTATCGGGCCATAGCCTCCACGCGAACCCATAAAATTAAACAGGATTCCACAACATAACTAAAATTCCAACTAGCCAAATCTTGTCTATCATCGTAACAATTAGACAAACCGTAACGACGAAACTTTGCTCGTTGGGTTCTGGCTTATCCTAGAAATGTGAAGTGTTTTTCCGCCATCCACCTAAGAAAACAAATTCTAGGCGTAGCCGTCTAATTTGTATCGATTATGCATAAACCGATTATGTCGACTTTATCCAAAAAGCTAAGGAAAATGTCTTAAAAAGCTACTAGGGTGAGTTTAGTGGCTTATTTATATGCATGAAAGTCGAAGAGAATGCGTATCTCGTGCGTTATAACGGAACTAAAGTGTCGGCTATTATTCTTCCATTATGTCGATAACAATCTATTGTAATTATTTATTTACCCAGGTGCGAAGAAAAGATAGTATTTATGCAAAGTTTTGTAGCGTTGTATTAGAAATTGCAAAGTCTAGGAGAACTTTGTACATATCGAAGGTTATAAATTCACGCAGAAAGTATTAATTACGTAAGTTTGAAGTGTTCGAGTTGCGAACAACGAATGCGGGTTAATATTGTAGGAGATTGTAGAAACTAGGCAGATTGGGGGAAAAAACGAAGAGGGTGAGATTGTTTGTAAAGTTCGTGAACACGGTTCCTAACGTCAAACCGATCGAACGTTTTACACAGGTTGCTTTTTAAAAACGAATTTAAAATTTTGAATTTCAGCTTCAAAAAAAAATTACTCAAACTTTTGCAATCTTAAATCGCAATTATGGTCATTGAAAACAGTCAATTTCTTCCAAGGTCCTGCTGTTTTGCCAAATTTTCACATGCAGAAGATTTCGTCACAAATTTGTAGTTGTAGTTGTGATTTTCCGTAAGTTTATATTTTTTGAAAAATTTTGACGTTTTGATATTGTTCTCAAAATCAAATACTATTTCCTACAAATTTTATCATCTTGTTTTATGAGATTTTTTTCCAAAACATAACGTATCGATGGTCTGAGACTAAGATTTTCGAAAAATTTGCTGTCAAAGTAATTTTTTTTACATTTTAAAAATCGCCATTTTTTGACGATTCTGGAAAAATGGTAGGAATTTTTCAAGAAGTAAAGCCGAAAATAGGTTCTGGAAGTCGGAATCTATAAAAAATCGCAACTGGTAATTTTCCATAATAATCCATAAGGAAAGAACTTAAAAAATGGATTTTGGAAAAGTTGCTTAAAAATCCACAAAAATTTTTCAAATATAGATTTCGACGAGCTGAATTGAAAAAGATAACGTGTTGAAATTCTGGAACCAGCATTAACAAAATAATAAAAAAAAAAAATTAAAATCGCTCTATTTCATTTGGCAATTTTGAGAAAATCGCAGGAATTTTGCCAAAAACGAAACCGAGAAGGTTTTCTGCAGGTGGGACTCAGGAGAGTATAAAAAAATTGAATTTGGGAAGTTTCCTAAAACCCACAAAAAAAACTGAAATATGGATTTAGAAGAGGTGAATCGAAAAAGACAAGTGTTGATGACCAGGAATTTTGAAAAATTCTCTTTCAAACTCAAATGATTTTAAAAATTCTAAAAATTGCCATATTTCACTTGGCGAATTTGGCAAAAAGCTGGGAATTTTCAAACAAATGAATCTAAAAATATCCCTTAGAAGTTGGAATCTACAAACAAATTTCTTCGGATAATTTTCGAAAATAGTCAAAGAATGGCCTAAAATTTCGTATTCAAAATTTAGGTTTTGAAAAAGTTGCCAAAAGTCCACAAAAACTTCTGAACGATGGATCTCAACGCACTGAATCGAAAACCACAGTGCGTTGATGACTTAGCATTAAGATTTTTAAAAATGCACTTCAAAAATCAATAGACAAAATTTTTAAAATAATTATAAAAATCGGTAAATTCATTTGGCTATTCTGGAAAATGTTAGAATTTTTCAAAGAAATGAAGCTGAAAATAGTTTCTGGAAGTGAAAATGTAGAAACAAATCCCTGTAACTTTCGAAAATGGTCAAAAAAGGGTTGAATATTTTCATATTGAATATTTGGATTTTGAAAAATTTGACTAAAAATTCACAAAAATTTCTGGACTATAGATCTCGACGAACTGAATTGAAACACATAGTGGGTAGATGACATGGTATTAAATTTTTCAAAAAATTCACTTCCAAAATCAAAATTTACTGAATCGAAACCTGTAGTGGGTTGATGGCCTATAGGATTAAGATTTCGGAAAATAAAATTCCCTTTCAAAGTCAAAATTTCTGAAATAATCTTAAAAATCGATAAATTCATTTAGCTAGTGTCTAGACAAATGCCTGTAATTTTCGAAAATCGTCAAAAAAGCGTTGATCATTTTCATATTGAAAGTTTGGATTTTGAAAAAGTAGCCTAAAAATCCAAAAAATATCTGAACGATAGATCTCGAGGAATTGAATCTGAAAACATTGAAAATAGATTCAGGGGGTTAAAATCAAAAAAAAAATCCTGCAATTTTCGAAAATGGTCACAAAACTGTTAAAAAATTTCATATGGAAAATTTGAATTTTGAAAAAATTGCCTAAAAATCCACAAAAATTTCTGAACGATGTATCTCGACGATTCTGTGATTAATATTTTCAAAAAATTCATTTTCAAAGATCAAAATAAAAAAAAATTCTAAAAATCAATAAATCCATTTGGCGATTCTTGAAAATGTTAGGAATTTCCGAAAAAACGAAGTTGAATATAGCTTCTGGAGGTTAAATTAAAAAAATCGCTGTTAATTTTGAAATTGGTCAAAAAAAAGTTGCAAATTTTGATTTTGAAATATTTGCCTAAAAATCAACAAAAATTTCTTAACAATAGATCTCGACGAACTGAATCAAAACCTGTAGTGGGTTGACGACCTAGGATTAAAATTTCGGAAAATAAAATTCCTTTTCAAAGTCAAAATTTAAGAAAAAATTTAAAAAGTCCATTAATTCTGTTAGCCATTCTGGAAAAAGTTAACAATTTTCAAAGAAATGAAGCCGAAAATAGATTGAGGAGGTTAAAGTCCAAAAAAAATTTTGCAATTTTCGAAAATGGTCACAAAACTGTAAAAAAATTGCATATGAAAATTTTAATTTTGAAAAAATTGCTTAAAAATCCACAAAAATTTCTGAGCGATGTATCTGGACGATCCTGTGATTCAAAGTCAAATTTTTTTAAAAAATTCAAAAAATCGAGAAATTCATTTGGCGGTTCCGGAAAATGTTAGGAGCTTTCTAAGAAATGAAGCTGAAAAATAATAGCTTCTGGAGGTTAAAATCTAAAGAAAAATCTCTGTTAATTTTGAAAATAGTCAAAAAAAGTTCAATCTTGAGATTTTGATAAAGTTGCCTAAAACTCCAAAACAATTTCTGAACTGATTTCTGATCTCGAGGAATTGAATCGGAAAACATAGTGAGTTGACTACCTAGGATTAAGATTTTCAAAAAATTCACTTTCAAAGTCAAAATTTTTTAAATAATCTTAAAAATAGGTAAATTCATTTGGCTATTCTAGAAAATTTTAAGAATTTTCAAAGAAAATAACTTAACAAAGCTGGAAATAACTTTTGGAGGTTAAAATCTAAAGACAAGTCCTCGTATTTTTCGACATTGTCAAAAAAGGGCTGAAAATTTCGTATTGAAAATTTGGATTTTGAAAAAGATTCCTAAATATCTACAACAATTACTGAACGATAGATCTCGACGCACTGAATCGAAACAGATAGTTGGTTGAAGACCTAGAATTAAGATTCCGGAAAATAAAATTTTCATTCAAAGTCAAATTAAAAAAAAAATCAAAAATTTCGTAAGTTCTTTTGGCGATT
This sequence comes from Zophobas morio, assembly GCF_036711695.1. Lineage (NCBI taxonomy): Eukaryota > Metazoa > Arthropoda > Insecta > Coleoptera > Tenebrionidae > Zophobas > Zophobas morio. The sequence goes on from NW_026972683.1 coordinate 34,862, forward strand.
CTGGAAAATGTTAAGGATTTTTGAAGAAATAAAGCTAAAAAATAATAGCTTCTGGAGGCTAAAATCTAAAGAAAAATCTCTTGAATTTTGAAAATAGTCAAAAAAGACTGAAAATTTGGATTCTGATAAAGTGGCCAAAAATCCAAAAAAAATTTCTGAACGATAGATCTCGACGAACTGAATCGAAAAACATAGTGAGACTAAGATTTTCAAAAAGTTCACTTTTAGTATCAATTTTGTTTTAAATTGTAAAAATCGATAAATTCATTCGCAATTTTGGAAAATGTTAAAAGTTTTCGCAGAAATGAAGCTGACAATAACTTATGGAGGTTAAAATCTAAGAGAGAAGCCCAGTAATTTTGGAAATAGTCATAAAAGGTTGAAAATTTGGATTTTGAAAAAGTTTTCCTGAAAATCCCCAAAAGTTTCTGAACGATAGACCTCGACGAACTGAATCGAAACACATGTTGGGTTGATGATCTGGGAATAAGATTTTCACAAAAAATTCAATTTCAAAGTCAAAATTAAAAAAAATTTCTACAAATCGGTGAATTCATTTTTCGATTTTGAAAACTGTTACGAATTTTAGAAGAAAATCTAAAATTTCCCTGTAATTTTCGAAGAGAGTCAAAAAAGTTAGAAAATCTCCAACTGAAAATTTGGATTTAGAAAAGGCTGCTTAAAAATCCATAAAACTTTCTGAACGATAGATCTCGACGAACTGAATTGACAAACGTACCTGGGATTAAGATTTTCAAAAAATTCAATATCAGAGTCAAAATTTAAAAAAAATTCTATAAGTCGGTGAATTCATTTTTTGATTCTACAAAATGTTAACAATTTTCGAAGAAATGAAGCTGAAAAGACCTTCTGGAGGTTAAAATCTAAAAAAAAATCCCTGTAATTTTTTAAAATGGTCAAAAAATTTGAAAATTTTGTATTGAAAATTTGGATTTTAAAAAGTTGGTTAAAAATCCAAAAAATGGTGAAAATTTCGTAGTGAAAATGTGGATTTAAAAAAGTTTTCCTGAAAATCTCCAAAAATTTCTGTACGATAGATCTCGACGAACTGAATCGATACACATAGTGGGTTGATGATCTAGAATTAGCATTTCGGAAAATAAAATTCCCTTGCAAAGTCAAAATTTAAGAAAAAATTAAAAATTCCGTTTCTTTTAGCGATTCTGGAAAATGTAAACAATTTTCAATGAAATGAAGCCAAAAATTGCTTCTGGAAGTTAAAATCCAAAAACAAATTCTTGCAATTTTCGAAAATGGTCAAAAAATGTTGGAAATTTCGTATTAAAAATTTGAATATTGGAAAAGTTGCTTAAAAATCCACAAAAATTTCTGAACGATAGATCTCGACGAACTGAATCGAAAAACATTGCATCAAGATTTTCAAAAAATTCACTTTCAAAGTCAAAATGTAGGGAAAAAATAAAACATTCCGTAAACGCTTTTGGCGATTCCTGAAAATGTTAAGAATTGTCAAAGACACGAACCTGAAAATTGCTTCTGAAAGTTATCAATCTAAAAAAAAGTACCTGTAATTTTCGAAAATAGTCAAAAAATGTTGAAAATTTCGTATTGAAACTTTGGATTTTGAAAAAGTTACATAAAAATCCATGGCCTACGCTTAAGATTTTCAAAAAACTTACTTTCAAAGTCAAATTTTTTAAAAAGTTCTTAAAATCGATAAATTCAATTGACTATTCGGGAAAATGTTGCGAATTTTCGAAGAAATAATGCTGAAAATAGCTTGTGGAGGTTAAAATCTAAAAATAAATCCCTGTAATTTTCGAAAATGGTCAAAAAGTTTGATAATTCCGTATTGAAAATTTGGATTTGCGTCTCTTTTGTGCATTTTCGTTCAAAATTCTAACCTATTTAGATTTAATCTTCTAAGAACAAGACACAAATTTTCTATAAAACACTTTCCTTAGTTCGATTTCGGAATTTTAAAATATTTGTCTTTGTCGACAAAAATACATTAGTATACACTAATATTATTTATCGAGATTTCGAGATAACCTCAACGTTTCGAAAATATCTTTGCCTGAAAATTTTGAAAATTTATTTAAACATTACTCAAAATTTTCCAGCCTCAAAGCGCAATTATGGTCATTGAAGACGATTAATTCCATTCAAAGTCTTGCTGTTTTGATTATTTTTCAAATTTTTAGCATTTTTATCAAATTTTTTAAACATCTTTTTTCCTAAATTCTTAATTTTTGAAACATTTTGACTCTTACTCTTGAAGAATTTTTGTTGCCTAAAACCACAAAAATTTCTTAGCGATAGATCTCGACGAACTGAATCGAAAAACATAATGGGTTGATGTGTTGGGATTAAGATTTTCAAAAAATTCAATTTCAAACTCAAAATTAAAAAAAAAATTAAAATCGGTGAATTCATTTGGCGATTCGGGAAAATGTTTCGAATTTTCGAATAAATTAAGCTGAAAACAGCTTCTGGAGGTTGAAATTTTAAAAAATCCCTGCATTTGTTTAAAATGGTCAAAAGATGATTGAAAATTTCGTATTGAAAATATGGATTTTGAAAATTTGCTTAAAAATCCACAGGAAATTTTGAATAATAGATGTCAACGAAATGAATCGAAACACATAGTGGGTTGATGACCTAGGATTAAGATTTTCAAAAAATTTATATTCAAAGTCAAAACTTTTAGAAAAATTCTAAAATTCGGTATTTGGTGATTATGGAAAATGTTAGGAATTTTTGAAGAACTGAAGACGAAAATAACTACTAGAAGTTTCGAATTAAAAATTTTCAAAAAATTCTAAAAATTTGTAAATTCATTTGTCAATTCTGGGAAATGTTAAGAATTTTCAAAGAAATGATACTGAAAATAGCTTCTGGAGGTTAAAATGTAAAAAAAACAATCTGAAATTTTCGAAAATTGTTAAAAAAGGACCGAAAAATTCGTATTAAAAATGTAGGTTTTGAAAAAGTTGCCTGAATGTCTACAAAAAATTCTGAACAATAGATTTCGACGATCTGAATCAAAAAAACATAATGCGTTTTTGACCTGGGATTAAGATCTTCAAAAAATTTACTTTTAAAATCAAAAATATTTTTAAAACTTGCAAACGGTAAATTAATTGGGCGAATTTGGGAAATACTACGAATTTTCGAAGAAATGAACCTGAAAATAGCTTCTGGAATTTAAAATTTTCGCAAAATGTCTGTAATTTCCGAAAATGTTCAAAAAATTTGAAAATTTCGTTTTGAAATTTTCGTATTGAAACTTTTGATTTTGAAAAAGTTACTTAAAACTCCACCCAAATTGTTTAACGATAGATCTCGAGGTATTGAATCGAAAAACAGAATAGGTTGACGACCTATGTTTAAGATTTTCAAAAAATTCACTTTCAAAGTCAAAATTTTTTAAAAAGTTCTTAAAATCGGTAAATTTTAGGTCATCGACCAACTATGTGTTTCGATTCAATTCTTCGAAATCTATCGTTCAGAAATTTTTGGGAATTTTCGGGAAAATTTTGGGAATTTTCGAAGAAATAAAGCTGAAAATAGCTGCTGGAGGTTAAAATCTAAAAAAACAAAATTGCTGTAATTTTCTAAAATGGTCAAAAAGTTTGATAATTTCGTATTGAAAATTTGGATTTTATATCTCGAGATACCGAACCGAAAAACAGAGTAGGCTGATGATCTAGGCTTAAGATTTTCAAAAAATTCACTTTCAAAGTCAAAATTTAAGGAAAAAATTTAACATTCCGTAAATTCTTTTGGCGATTCTGAAAAATGTTAAGCATTTTCAAAGACATGATGCTGAAAATTGCTTCTGGAGGTTAAAATCTTAAAACAAATTCCTGCGATTTTCGAAAATACTCAAAAAAAGGTTGAAAATTTCCTATTGAAACTTTGGATTTTGAAAAAGTTACTTAAAAATCCACACATTTTTCTAACGATATATCTCGAGATACCGAACCGAAAAACAGAGTAGGCTGATGATCTAGGCTGAAGATTTTCAAAAAATTCACTTTCAAAGTCAAAATTTAAGGAAAAAATTTAACATTCCGTAAATTCTTTTGGCGATTCTGAAAAATGTTAAGCATTTTCAAAGACATGATGCTGAAAATTGCTTCTGGAGGTTAAAATCTTAAAACAAATTCCTGCTATTTTCGAAAATAGTCAAAAAAAGGTTGACAATTTCCTATTGAAACTTTGGATTTTGAAAAAGTTACTTAAAAATCCACACATTTTTCTAACGATATATCTCGAGATACCGAACCGAAAAACAGAGTAGGTTGATGATCTAGGCTTAAGATTTTCAAAAAATTCACTTTCAAAGTCAAAATTTAAAGAAAAAATTTAACATTCCGTAAATTCTTTTTGCGATTCTGGAAAATGTTAGTAATTTTCGAAAAAATGAAGCTGAAAAATAATAGCTTCTGGAGGTTAATAACTAAAAAAAAAATCTGTTAATTCTGAAAATAGTCAAAGAATTTTCAAAGACATGAAGCAAAAAATTGCTTCTGGAGGTTAAAATCAAAAAACAAATTCTTGCAATTTTCGAAAATAGTCTAAAAAAGGTTGAAAATTTCGAATTGAAACTTTGGATTTTGAAAAAGTTACTTAAAAATCCACACATTTTTCTAACGATATATCTCGAGATACCGAATCGAAAAACAGAACTGGTTGATGACCTACGGTAAAGATTTTCAAAAAATTCACTTTCAAAGTCAAAATTTAAGGAACAAATTTAACATTCCGTAAAATCTTTTGGCGATTCTGGAAAATGTTAAGAATTTTCAAAGACATGAAGCTAAAAATTGCTTCTGGAGGTTAAAATCTAAAAACAAATTCTTGCAATTTTCGAAAATAGTTAAAAAAAGGTTGAAAATTTCGTATTGAAATTTTGGATTTTGAAAAAGTTACTTAAAAATCCACACATTTTTTTAACGATATATCTCGAGGTACCGAATCGAAAAACAAAGTAGGTTGATGACCTACGCTTAAGGTTTTCAAAAAAGTCACTTTCAAAGTCAAAATTTTTTAAAATGTTCTTAAAATTGATAAATTCAAATGGCTATTCGAGAAAATGTTGCGACTTTCGAAGAAATAAACCTGAAAATAGCTTGGGGATGTTAAAATTTAAAAAAGATCGCTGTAATTTTCGAAGATGGTCAAAAAGTTTGATAATTCCGTATTGAAAATTTGGATTTTGAAACAATTCAGCTACAAAGTCAAAATTTAAAAAAAAATCAAAAAATTTTTAAATTCATTTGACAATTCTGGAAATTGTAAAGAATTTTCATAGGAATGATGCTTCTGGAAGTTAAAATGTAAAAAAAATCTGTAATTTTCGAAAATGGTCAAAAAATGGTCGAAAAATTCGTGTTCAAAATTTAGATTTTGAAAAAATTGTCTAAAATTCTACAAAAAATTCTGAACTATCTTTTAAGGTCAAAATTTTTAAAATAATTCTAAGAATCGGTAAATTCATTTGGCGTTCTGGAAGTTGTTAATAATTTTTGAAGTTTTTGAAGTTTTGAAAAATTTTTCTCAAACTCATCTCTAATTTCGACAAATTTTATCATCTTGTTTCAAAGATACACAAGTTTTTAGGTCACACTTTAGCCACCAAAAATCGCAAATGCTTGATTTCCAAAAAAGCCTCGCAGCTTTTCGAACACGAAAACGCACCACCCTTGCCGTCCTTACATTAATTTCACAAGACACCACTCCGGCCATTTAAACCCTCGTATTAACACCCCATTAAAACTTCCAACTCCCGTATTCGAAATCTCCGTTTGCCCAACAATGAACAGAAAAATTGAATTCAGCAGTTTTAGATCGTGCCTGAAAAGAACAATTTCATAGCCTGAAACCTTATTACGATTCAACAACAACACGTTTTATTTGTGCAAGCCAGGGTTGGCCAACGCTCAAAGAAAATAAACTTTTCAAAATCGATTTTTGCTAATCCAGTTAGTTCCGAAATTAATTGGAAGTTCGAAGTGGAAAATTAATTCCTGGGGGCAAATTCGCGTTTTCAGTGTTTTTTTTAAATTTCACGCATTCTAGGTGTGTTCTGCGAATTTTAAATAAGCCGACATTATGCCTCGACCCAATTTTCTTACTTTTTCTTCGTCGTTCGATCGATGTTTTACGATTTTGACATGACGATTAGAAATGTAATTAACTTCTGGCGACAATTTTTCCACTTCAACTCAATTACTTCCAAAATAAAGTCGGAATGTTCTTTTCTTTGATCCCAGGGAGTGAATAAAATCGATAAAAATAATAAAAAGGAAAGTTAAAATGCGTATTTATTTTTTCCGGAGGGTGGCATTGAACTTGAACGTATTTTCGTCCAAGGGTGCTTGGGACAGTGTTTTCGGTACGAACTACCCTTAAATATATTAATCCGAGTTGGGAGATTATCTCGAAAGCTTTGACAAGTCGTGTGTGGGGGTTTTTCGCGGACAAATTACTCCGGTAAGAATTCACCCCTTGTTTGCTTTTGTCAGGTGGCGCTATAACTGAATGTGGCTTTAATGTGTTGTCGTTTGTGGAGATAAGGGGTGGCATAAAAGGGGATGAACGTAGGTGGTTGCATAATAATAACGGTATACGAAAGGGGTTAATTTAGGTTATTATTATTATCACTACAAATATTATCTTTATTATAACACGAGTGTTATTGAATTTTTTTTAAGTTTTAGGAAAAATGCATTTTTTATTCAGTTTTTTATCTTTATGGGCATTTTACAATCAGTTTGTCATTTACGTCCCCATGAATATTTAAGATGTCGTGATTTAGGAGCCACAAATTTCGCTAATCTCGCTTTTCTATTTTTAAATCCAGTAAAATTTTATTACCCTGTGAAGGGTAAAAAAGGCGACAATAACTGTATAAATTGATCCCGAATGACGTTGTGCCCGTAGCAGGTAGAATCCCGAAACTTAATATCTGTTTGGAACGCAACACCTTGCCCTTCGAACCTTCACTTCCTCTAATTTCCTCGCATTCCGCCGCCCACTTCCAGTTTTGGAACTAGGTCACCGATAAACTCCTTCCTCTTCAAAAATAAACCGCCCTAAGTAGATCATCCCCATTACGCTATCGAAAACTGAATTCCGAATCGTAGAAACGTGCCCACTTTTTCCATTCATGTAATCGAAATCCTTATCACCCTTATTTCGTGGATTAATTTCCAAAGACTATTTTTACCCCGTCTGTAAGTTCGCACTTTTCCGGTTCGATACGCGACAAAGTTCGTCACTTTCCACCGAATTTAACCCACCCTTTATCAACAAAACCAACAAATGGGCAATTTTCTAAGAAATGCTGTTTGTGTAAGAGACGATTCATTCGATCCTCGATTTACAAATAGAGTTGAAGGTGGACGTTTTGTCGGGGCGTGCGAATTTCGGGGCGTAATGATGATTGGAAAGAGGGTGGGGCGGGACGGGGGGCGAGATTAACTAATTCGTACGTTAATGGCTATTAGAGCTAATTTTACGAATTATATTATAATATGGTAGAATAAATTGAGGAATGAGATACAGCTGAAAGGTTTCAGGATGACTTTCAGGAATTTCATGATTGAGATAATTATTTGCAGAGCTCGTCCTAATGCGGGGAAACGTGGCATGAATTAATTTCTGCTAGTTTGTACTATGGGGTTGATAATTGTGCAGCGATTCGAGAATGTTTATTGCGAGGATTTCAAATGGTGTTTGTGCTCTGTTTGGGAGTTTGTAGTTGTCGAACGGGTGACGTCGGGTCGGGACTTGTCTGGTCAGGTTAGGTCAGGTCAAGTCAGGTCGCGATATTTCTGCATACACAGTCATCAAACAAAAATTTAGATTAATTTTGATTTTTGATGATCAATTATGATGATGATACAAGATTTGTGGAAAATAGAATTCAGAGTTAAGATTTTATGGAAAAAATATGTTTAAAAAAAGTCGTGGCTAAAAAGCTGAGATTGCAGAAGTGATAGAGCCGAAATTTTAAAAAAGTCGATGTTTTAGAATAGTCAAAAACTTGATTAAAGTGTCAAAATATTAAGAAATAATACAAACTTGTGATGAAATCTCCTGAATGTAAAAATTTGGCAAAACATCAAGATCTTGAAAAGAATTAATTCTTTGCAAAAACCAATACTGAGATCTAAGACTGCAAAATTTTGAGTAAATTTTACATTACTGAAAAATTTTAGGGAAAATCATCTTGAAATCCCGAGATTTAAAAAAATATCCGTTGTATTTTTGTCGACAAAAACAAAGATTCTAAAAATGTCAAAATCGGACCAAGTAAAGTTTTTTACACAAAATATGTCTTCCTTTTACAAAATTAAATCTCACTAGGTTCCAATTTTAAGCGAAAATGAACAAGCAGGAAATTTTTGTGGATTTTTGGCAACTTTTCCAAAATCCAAATTTTCAATTGGAATTTTCAACCATTTTTTGACCATTTTAGAAAATTACAGAGAATTTCTTTTTAGTTTAACCTCCAGAAGCTATTTTCTGCTTCATTTCTTCGAAAACTCTTAATATTCGCCAAATGAATTTACCTATTCTTAGAATGTTTTCAAAAATTTTGACTTTGAAACTGAATTTTTTTAAAATCTTAATCCCAAGTCATCAATCCACTATGCTTTTCGATTCATTTCGTCGAGTTCTATCGTTAAAAAATTTTGTGTTTTTAGACAAATTTTTCAAAATCAAAATTTTCAGTACAGAATGGTAGAATTTTTTTGACCATTTTCGAGATTTTGTATTACATTTTAACTCCCAGAAGTTATTTTCAGCTTCATTTCTTCAAAAATTCCTTACATTTTTCAGAATCGCCAAATGAATTTTCGATTTTCAGAATTTATTTAAAAATTTTGACTTTGAAAGTGAATTTTTTGAAAATAATATTCCCATGTCATCAACCCACTGTTTTTCGATTCGGTTCGTCCAGTTCTATCTTTCAGAAATGTTTGTGGAGTTTTAACCAATTTTTTCAAAATCCAAATTTTCAGTACGAAATTTTCAATATTTTTTGACCATTTTCGAAAATAACATGCATTTTTTTAAATTTTAACCTACACAAGACATTTTCAGCTTCATTTCTTGGAAAATTTGTAACATTTTCAGAAATCTCCAAATGAATTCAACGATTTTTAGAATTTTCTTAAACATTTTGACTTTGAAAGCGACTTTTTTGAAAATCTTGATCCCAAGTCAAAACCCATTATGTTTTTCGATTCAGTTCGTCGAGATCTATCGTTAAGAATTTTTTGTGGATTTTTAGGAAACTTTTCCAAAAACCAAATTTTCAATACGAAAGTTTGAACTTTTAACTTCCAGAAGTTATTTTCAGCTTCATTTTGACAAAAACTCGTAACGTTTTCCAAAATCGCCAAATAAATTTTTCGATTTTTTAAATTTTTTAAAAAATTTTGACTTTGACAGTAAATTTTTTGAAAATCTCAATTGAAAATTTTTTGTGGAATTTACTCACCTTTTTCAAATTCCAAAATTTGAATTCGAAAATTTTCAATATTTTTTGACCATTTTCGAAAATTGCAGGTTTTTTTTAATTTTAATCTTCAAAAGATATTTTCAGTTTCATTTCTTCGAAAATTCTTATCATTTTCTAGAATCGCTAAATGAATATGCCGATTTTTAGAATTTTTTAGAAAGTTGGCTGATGACCTGGGATTAAGATTTACAAAAAATTCACTTTCAAATTCAAAATTTTAAGAAAATCTAAAAATCCGTAAATTCATTTGACGATTCTGGAAAATGATAAGAATTTTCGAAGAAACGAAGATAACAATAACTTCTGGACGTTAAAATGTAATACAAAATGTCTGTAATTTTCGAAATTGTTAAAAAAAATGTTTGGATTTTGAAAAAGTTGGGTAAAACTCGAAAAAAATTTCTGAACAATAGAGATCTCGACGAATTGAATTGAAAAATATATAGGTCATCAGACCTGGGATTAAGATTTTCAAAAACTTCATCTTCAAAGTAAAAATTTTTAAATAATTCTAAAAATTGGTAAATTCATTTGGCGATTCTGGAAAATGTTTCGAATTTTCGAAAAAATGAAGCTGAAAATAGCTTTTGGAAGTTGAAATGTAAAACAAAATCTCTTTAATTTTCGAAAATGGTCAAAAATGTTGAAAATTTCGTTTTGAAAAAGTTGCCCAAAAATCCACAAAAATTTCTGAACAATAGATCTCAACGACCTGAATCCAAAAATATAGTGGGATTAAGATTTTCAAAAAATTCACTTTCAAAGTCAAAATTTTTAAAATAATTCTAAAAATAGTTAAATTCACTTGGTGATTCTGGAAAAATAATTCTTAGAAAATGAATTTTCTAAGAAATGAAGCTGAACATAGCTGCAGGTTAAAATAAAAAAAAAGTCCTATAATTTTCGAAAATTGTCAAGAAAGATTGAAAATTTCTTATTGAAAATTTGGATTTTAATAAAGTTGCTTTAGAAAATTCACAAAAAATTCTGAACTATAGTTTTCGACGAACTGAATCGAAAAACATGCTGGGTTGATGACATTTGAAAATCTTAATATCACTATGTTTTTCGATTCAGTTCGTTGAGTTCTACGTTCAGAAATTTTTGTGCATTTTTAAGCAAATTTTTCAAAATTCAAATTTTCAATAGGAAATTTTCAAGCCTTTTTGACGATTTTCAAAAATTACAGGAATTTTTTTTAGATTTTAACCTCCAGAAACGATTTTCTGCTTCATTTCTTCGAAAATTATTGACATTTTCCAGAATCGCCACACGAATTTACCGATTTTTTAATTTTTTTTTAATTTTGAATTTGAAAGTAATTTTTTTGAAAATCTTAATCGCGGGTCATCAACCCACTACGTTTTTTGATTCACTTCGTCAAATCTATCGTTTAGAAATTTTTGCGGATTTTTTTGGAAACTTTTTCAAAATGCAAATTTTCAATGGGAAATTTTCAAACCTTTTTGACGATTTTCGAAAATTACAGGAATTTTTTTAAGATTTTAACTTCCAGAAGCTATTTTCTGTCTCATTTCTTCGAAAATTATTGACATTTTCCAGAATCGCCACACGAATTATCCGATTTTTTGACTTTTTTAAAATTTTGATTTTGAAAGAAGTAAATTTTTTGAAAATCTTAATCTCAGGACATCAACCCACTACGTTTTTCGATTCAGTTCGTCGAAATCCATCGTTCAGAAATTTTTGCGGATTTTTTGGCTACTTTTTCAAAATCCAAATTTTCAATGGGAAATTTTCAAGCCTTTTTGACGATTTTCGAAAATTACAGGAATTTTTATAAGATTTCCTTAGAAGAAGCTATTTTCTGCTTCATTTCTTCGAAAATTATTGACATTTTTCCAGAATCGCCACACGAATTTACCGATTTTTTGATTTTTTTAAATTTTGACTTTGAAAGCAAATTTTTTGCAAGTCTTAATCTCAGGTCATCAATCCACTACGTTTTTTGATTCACTTCGTCAAAATCTATCGTTCAGAAATTTTTGCGAATTTTTTAGCAATTTTTTCAAAATCCAGATTTGCAATGGGAAATTTTCAACGGTTTTTGGACCATTTACGAAAATTAAATGAATTATTTTTAGATTCTAACCTCCAGAAGCTGTTTTTAGCTTCATTTCACTGAAAATTCCTAACAATTCCTAACATTTTCAAAACTACTCTAAGGAATTTATCAATCACATATTAGATTTTTTTATAATTTTGACTTAAAAAGTGAATTTTTTGAAAATCTTAATCCCAGGTCATCAGCTCATTATGTTTTTTATTCAGTTCGTCGAGATCCATATCGTTCAGAATTTTTTGTTCATTTTAGTTATCTTTTTCAAAATCCAACTTTTCAATACGAAAATTTTCAACCTTTTTTGATCATTTTCGAAAAGTACAGATTTTTGTTTAGATTTTAGCCTAATTTTTAGCTTCATTTCTAGGAAAATTCTTATCATTTTTCAGAACTGCCAAATGAATTTACCAATTTTTAGAATTTTTTAGAAAATTTTGACATTGAAAGTGAATTTTTTGAAAATCTTAATCCCAGATCATCATCATCTTCGTTAGGAAATTTTTGTGGATTTTTCGGCAACTTTATCAAAATTCATATTTTCAATAAAAAATGTTCAACCCTTTTTTAACAATTTTCGGAAATCACAGGTATTTTTTTAGATTATTAGCCTTCAGAAGCTATTTACAGCCTCATTTCTTCGAAAATTCGTAACACTTTCCAGAACCGCCCAATGAAATATAGCAATTTTAAAAATTGTTTAAGACCCTTGAATTTGAAAGCGAATTTTTCGAAAATGTTGGTTCCAAACCATCAAGACGTTATCTTTTTAGATTCAGCTCGTCGCGATCTATTGATTTCAAAAATTGTTCTGAATTTTCAAGCAACATTTCCAAAATGCAATTTTTTAAGCTCTTTCCTCTTGGAATTTTCGACAATTTTTCGAGCATTTTTCAAAATTATCAAGCGAGATTTTCACAGATTCCGACTAAGCAGTCAGAATCCATTAAAAGATTTTAAAATTTGTAGACCTTAAGAACTCATAATAATCTCAAAAAACATGATGACAGAATTTGTAGAAAATAATGTTCTATTTTGAAAAAAATTCTTAATGTCAAAATGTCAAAATTGTTCAAAAATTAAGAATTTACAAAAGTGTTTAAATTATTTCGAATAGTCCTCGTCTTAGAAACACCACAAACACAAATACCGAACGAGTCGAAGCCAATCAAAAGCGTTATATACAAAAACAATGAAAATTATTTCGAATAGTCCTCGTCTTAGAAACACTACAAATACAAATACCGAACGAGTCGATGCCAATCAGAAGCGTTTTATACAAAAATAATTAACGTATTTACCAAAATTTTATATAACAAAGAAAATTAATTCCAAAATAATCAAATCTGCCTCTACCCAATACGGTAATCAGAAACGTGTGCTAAATTTTGGCGGTGCTTCATTTAATTATAATTACACCTCTAATTACAAAACAAACACACACATTATGCAACGTTGTGTGGCCAAAAAAAGACAAAATACAACGTTCCTTATGATTTGTGGGGCAATTAAAACCACACTGAATAGATAATGGGCGAACTTACCATTGTGTCAATAAAACGCATAAAGCAATAGCTGTTGTCAATTGTGTATAGTGAACCTATCATTACCATAAAGGATGCATAATTTAAGACAGCCGATGACAGACTAATTTTTTATTCAAGGTTCGAAACGCCTTGAGGTACTAACAAGGAAAATTTGGAAGATGATGCTAATACGTATAATCGAGCACAGCGGTTTTTCGTAGTTAAAAAAAGCGACTTTTGCCAGAAAGTACTTTTAGTGGTCGTTATACCTTGCGGAAATGTACATATATTTAAATAATAATTAGTTGGTCGTTTTTGGCTGGGTTTATTACCTTTATCCATAACTGTTAAAGCAGGCGGAATAATGCGGGTTTAGATATTCGAGGCAAAAGGAAGACAGGCTTAAAAAATTATTATGTCACAAGGGTGAAAAAATCTCTTTGAACCATTTTTTGCTATGCTTAATTTGTCCTAATCTCTACTCCGACGGTAAACACAAAAAAATCACCATCAAATTATTACTAAACAACAATATTTTGTTTGTGTTTTTAATTCGAAGGGTTAAACTAATCACTCACCGTCTAAAGCCCGATCAAAATTATCCACGACACTCCACCTGTAAACGAAGAACCAAACTGCCGGACTTTGCATTAGAATGAAGACATAACATTCCAATTCAATTTTTATTGTTGACGTCTACGGCGAAATTATTATGTTCGATGAATGAAACACATTAGAATGAGATGTAAATGCCCGCAGACCTTGCTCAAATAAAGTAAGACACCAACCAGGGTCAAGGCCAAAAATCAAAAAATGCGCTGTAGCCCCGTCGTGTCGAAACCACCCAACCCACCAATCGTAATTACCCCCATTGAGCACCCTTGCGTCTTTGTAGCCCCTCCATGCACCTTATCACCCAACGTCTGACCTGCGCTTTGAAAATTCCTCAAAACGCGCTCACTTAGTATCGGCCAGTTTTCCCGGCGAAAAGCACGCATTTCCCACTGGAAAACTTCGCTCGGTGAGTCGATTTTCTATTTCCACAACGAAAAAAGCGGCGTTTTCCGGGACAGGGAAGTGGTTTTAGTGGATGTTTACGTTCGTTTGAAATATGTATGCGACAGATTGGATGTGGGTGTTTAAAGCGGGAACGTGCTTATGGATTTAATTGGATATCTGATTTCGCTAAAAAGGGTATTTGTGTCTGGGGGATTAGGCAAATCCGGGTTTGAAGGCGAATTTAGCGCTAATTATTCAAATGCAGTTATGATTTTAAACAGACTCCCGAAATTGGATTTTTCGTTACGCGGATTGGTGAACAGTCTGATCGTGTTGCTCAGTAACGATTATTGCGTTATTGCGGTGATTTTTCTCGCGAAACAAAACTTTTTCGTAACTTTGGAGAGTTTGATTGTTTTCGTCGATATATTTGTGTTGGACGGAAAACTTTTAACGGTGATTTTCACGAAAAACACGTCTTTGGATGTTGAAATTTTTATTGGCACACATCCGGAGAAATGAAACGGGTAATTTTTACTTCTAGGTGACCATAATTAGAGTTTGTTTTCATTTAAGTGAGGACGCCAGTAATTGCTAATTTATTACACGAGTATTTTTAATCACTTAGGTGTTAATGTCAGCAAGTATGTTATAACTAGTGGTTAAAAAATAAGGTTATATTGTTTGTTTTGTCGGACATTGTGTTAAATTAAAATAGAGAAGATCCAATTTTCGCTTAATTACGATGCATAAAATGTCATTATGGTGCATCGATTAAAATGTAAAGTAGATGGTTATTTAAACCCACGGTCTAGAAAAATAACGTAATAAATAATATTAGTGGTGGAACTGCACAAAACCAGTTATTTTAATAACATTTTTATGAATTATTAACAATTCCATAACCCACTATTGATTTATAGAATTTTTGTAACCACGACGCGATTCCCGTTTAAATTAATTTAATTAAGTAGCCGCAAGGTCTCAAAAGTGTATGAATGTGGTCGCATTTAATTTAGTTTGAAGAGGTCTTGGATGAAACGTGAAATCATATATATTATTAAAAATTCCAAGCCTCGTGTGTTCCTTTGTACATTTCGAGTTTAGTTTTTATTGTGAAACTGTTTAAGTGGAAAATGTGCCGTCAAGCGACGGTTTTAATTACAACAGAAATTTTAATAACGCAGAAAATTTAAGTCAGAATTTTTGTAACAATGTTTAGTTTAGCGTTTTTATCATCCCCAAACAACAAGTCCCTCCGAAAACAACAACATAAAGTGAAATTTTATATATGGAGTCGGGATCGATATTTGCCAAACTTTTTTCCAATCACTGCTCGTTCCTACGGAAAAATAAATTGCATGCTGTGTTTCGTAAGCGGCGGTTTATGAATAAAATTTTCTATTATGCGTTTGGAAATTATTTGCGATTTAAGGAAGGCGCGGTTTGTGTAAATATTTGCCGAGATCTGTACCTAAATGTCGCGATGGTTTTGTGCGGATCTAGCCGGGGGGTGTTGCAAAATTCGCTAAATAGCGGGCCGGATTACTTTTTTTTAATGCAAATCGCCGTATTCATCCATCAAAACGTCCACAGATTTCATTGTGTGCTTACTTTCAAAAGATAAAATCGGATTTGGATGAAGAGCGAATTTGGCAGTTAATGCCGCGGGATTTGTTTAATTGTTGAAAAGCTGAGTGCGAAAAATTTTTGCCTCCCACGTTTCTGCAAGAAGGGTTCGTGCTTTTTGTGGCGTGAAATTTCAAAAATGTTGAAGGGTCCACGTGATTTTAAATCTTTTTAAGCTGAAAGAATATCGAGAGATTTGAGCGTTCTTCTTAAAACGTAAAAAAATCGTAGTGATCCTTGGTGTCTTTTTTTTGAGAATCTGAAAGAATTTCGAGGTTCCTTCGTGTTATTTTTTTTTTTTTGGAGAAGTTGAAAGGAGCTGGGAGTCCTTTAATTTTCTTTTAAAGAGAAGGTTCAAGTCAAGTCAGGTGATTGATTTTACAAAACTCCGATTTTATAGTTACTTATTTTGCAATTTTTGAGTTGTCAGTTTCTGGGTTTCCTGATTTTTCAATTTTACAATCTTGCAATTTTTGCTTTCTCAATTATTCGATCTTCCAAATTTTCCGTTTTTGATTTTAACTTTTTCCATTTCTTCAATTCTTGGATTTTACAACTTTACAAATTTCTCAAGTTTTTAGCTTTTTTATTTTTTCAATTTCTGGTTTTTCTAGTTTCTCAATCTTTCCTTTTCGCAATTTTTCCTTTTCTCACTTTTTCGATTTTTCAATTTTACGATTTCTCAAAGTTTTTCGTTTTCAGTTTTTGATTTTTAAATTTTGAAATTTTTGATTTTTCAGTTTTGTTTTTTCCAATATTTCAAAGTACGTAAAGTTTCTAGTAACTTTTATAGATAAACTTTAAGAATATCAGGGTCCCTTAGTGTTAATTTTTTCTAAAACGCGAAAGAGTCATGGAGTCCCCTAGTGTTTCTTAAAGAGGACCTTTAAGAATATCCGAGTCCATTATTTTTTTTTAAGATAAGTTTTAAAAACCTTGATATCCCCTACTGTCTTTTTTTTAGAGAAGTTGAAATAGTCTCGGGGCCCCTAGTGTCTTTTTCTAAAAAAACTTGAAAGTATATAGAGGCCCCCTAGTATTTTTTTTCTTAAGAGAATCCTTACATTTACTTACTTTTTTTAATGCGAAACAATCTGAGGATCCTCTAGTATTTTTTATAGATAAGCTTTAAGAATGTCGTTGTCCTTTTGTGTTTTTTTCTAAGAGAAGCTTTAAAAATCTCAGGCTTAATTTTTTCTAAAACGCGAAAAAAATTATTGGGTTCCCTAGTGTCTTTTTAAAGAGAACCTTGAAGAATGTCGCGGTCCCCTGGTATTTTTTTATAGATAAGCATTGATAAATAACCTTGGGGTCTCTTAATGTTATTTTTGTTAACTCGAAAGAATTTCGAGGTCCTTAGTGGCTTTTTTTTTAGAGAAGTTGAAAAAATCTCGGGGTCCCTTAGTGTAAGAAATTAAGAATTTCCAGTTGTTCTAGTATCTTTTTCGTAGAAAACTTGAAAGGAACTCTTGGTCCCCTAGCATATTTTTATAGAAGCAGCAAGAATTTTGGGGTCCTTGGTGTTTTTTTTTCTTTACATATAAAAGAATCTCGGAATCCTCTAGTGTTTTTTTTTTTAAGATAAACTTTAAGAATTTCTAGGTCCCCCCGTATTATTTTTTTCAACGCAAAAGAATCGCGATGTCCCCTAACGTTTTTCTTTTTTAAAGAGAATCTTTAAGAATGTCGCGGTCCCCTGGTATTTTTTTATAGATAAGCATTAAAGACCTCGGGGTCCCTTAATGTTAGTTTTTGTTAGCTCGAAAGAATTTCAAGCTCCTTAGTGGCTTTTTTTAGAGAAGTTGAAAGAATCTCGGGGTCCCCTAGTATAGGAAATTAAGAATTTCCGGTTGTTCTAGTATCTTTTTTGTAGAGAACTTTAAAGGATCTCTGGATCCCTAGCATCTTTTTATAGAAGCAGCAAGAATTTTGCTGTCCTTTGTGTTTTTTTTTTTCTAAATTACAAAAGAATCTCGGAATCCTCTAGTGTTTTTTTTTAGATAAACTTTAAGAATTTCTAGGTCCCCTCGTGTTGTTTTTTTAATCCGAAAGAATCGCGATGTCCCCTAACGTTTTTCTTTATTAAAGAGAATCTTTAAGAATGTTCCGGTCCCCTGATATTTTTTTATAGATAACCTTTAAAAACCTCGGGGTCCCTTAAGTTATTTGTTGTTAACTCGAAAGAATTTCGATGGGATTAGTGGCCTTTTTTTAGAGAAGTTGAAAAAATCTCGGGGTCCCTTAGTGTAAGAAATTAAGAATTTCCAGTTGTTCTAGTATCTTTTTCGTAGAAAACTTGAAAGGAACTCTTGGTCCCCTAGCATATTTTTATAGAAGCATCAAGAATTTTGGATTCCTTGGTGTTTTTTTTTCTAAAATACAAAAGAATCTCGGAATACTCTAGTGTTTTTTTTTTGTTAAACTTTAAGAATTTCTAGGTCCCTTCGTGTTATTTTTTTTAGAGCGAAAGAATCGCGATGTCCCCTAACGTTTTTCTTTTTTAAAGAGAATCCTTAAGAATGTCGCGGTCCCCTGGTATTTTTTTATAGACAAGCATTAAAAACCTCGGGGTCCCTAGATGTTATTTTTTGTTAACTCGAAAGAATTTCGAGGAGATTAGTGGCCTTTTTTTAGAGAAGTTGAAAACATCTCGGGGTCCCTTAGTGTAAGAAATTAAGAATTTCCGGTTGTTCTAGTATCTGTTTCGTAGAAAACTTGAAAGGAATTCTTGGTCCCCTAGCATATTTTTATAGAAGCAGCAAGAATTTTGGGGTCCTTGGTGTTTTTTTTTTTCTTTACATATAAAAGAATCTCGGAATCCTCTAGTGTTTTTTTTTTTTTTAGATAAACTTTAAGAATTTCTAGGTCCCCCCGTATTATTTTTTTAACGCAAAAGAATCGCGATGTCCCATAACGTTTTTCTTTTTTAAAGGGAATCTTTAAGAATGTCGCGGTCCCCTGGTATTTTTTTATAGATAAGCATTAAAGACCTCGGGGTCACTTAATGTTAGTTTTTGTTAGCTCGAAAGAATTTCAAGCTCCTTAGTGGCTTTTTTTAGAGAAGTTCAAAAAATCTCGGGGTCCCCTAGTATAGGAACTTAAGAATTTCCGGTTGTTCTAGTATCTTTTTTGTAGAGAACTTTAAAGGATCTCTGGATCCCCTAGCATCTTTTTATAGAAGCAGCAAGAATTTTGCTGTCCTTTGTGTTTTTTTTTTCTAAATTACAAAAGAATCTCGGAATCCTCTAATGTTTTTTTTTTTTAGATAAACTTTAAGAATTTCTAGGTCCCCCCGTATTATTTTTTTAACGCAAAAGAATCACGATGTCCCCTAACGTTTTTCTTTTTTAAAGAGAATCTTTAAGAATGTCGCGGTCCCCTGTTATTTTTTTATAGATAAGCATTAAAGACCTCGGGGTCCCTTAATGTTAGTTTTTGTTAGCTCGAAAGAATTTCAAGCTCCTTAGTGGCTTTTTTTAGAGAAGTTCAAAAAATCTCGGGGTCCCCTAGTATAGGAAATTAAGAATTTCCGGTTGTTCTAGTATCTTTTTTGTAGAGAACTTGAAAGGAACTCTTGGTCCCCTAGCATCTTTTTATAGAAGCAAATAGAATTTTGGGGTCCTTGGTGTTTTTTTTTTTCTAAAATACAAAAGAATCTCGGAATCCTCTAGTGTTTTTCTTTTAGATAAACTTTAACAATTTCTAGGTCCCCTCGTGTTATTTTTTTTAACGCGAAAGAATCGCGATGTCCCCTAACGTTTTTCTTTTTTAAAGAGAATCTTTAAGAATGTCGCGGTCCCCTGGTATTTTTTTACAGATAAGCTTTAAAAAGCTCGGGGTCCCTTAATGTTATTTTTTGTTAACTCGAAAGAATTTCGAGGTCCTTAGTGGCTTTTTTTAGAGAACTTCAAATAATCTCGGAGTTTCTAGTTTAATTTTTTTCTAAAACAAGAAAAGGAGTCTTTTTTTCTGGAGAAGTTGAAAGGCTCTCGAATTCCCCCAATGCTTTTTTAAAGCTTTAAAAAATCTCGTAATCCCCTAGTATCTTTTTCTGGAGAGAAGCTTTAAAAATCTCGGGATCCCCTATTTTTACGGATAAGCTTTAAGAATCTTGAGGTTCCTTTAGTATTTTTTATGGATAAGATTTTTAATAATCTCGGGCTTCCCTAGCGTTTTTTTCTAAGAGAAGCTTTAAGAATCTCCGAATTTTCTAATGTTTTTTATGGATAAGTTTTGAGAATCTTGGGGTCCCATGGTGTTTTTTTATGGATTATCTTTAAGAATCTCGTTATCCCCTAGTGTCTTTTTATAGAGAGAAGCTATTTAAAAATCTCAGGATTCCCAAATGTTTTTTACAGATAAGTTTTAAAAATCTCCAGATCCTCCAGTACCTATTTATAGATAAGCATTTCTCTAATCTCAGAGTCGCCTAGTGTTTTTTTCTAAGAGATTCTTTAAAAATCTTGGGAACCACTAGTGTTATCTTTTTCTAAAACGCAAAGGATTCTCGGTATCCCATAGTGTCTTTATGGAAGAGCTTTAAGAATCTCCGGGTACCCCTAGTCCTTTTTTATGGATAAGCTTTTTAAGAATCTCGGGATTCCTAGTATTATTTTTTTTAAACGCGAAAGAATTTCGGGCTCCCTGTTTTTATGCATAAGCTTTAAAAATCTCGGGGATTCCTTGTATCTTTTATGGATAAGCTTTAAGAATCTCGAAGCCCCCTCGTGGTTTTTATGGATAAAACAGTGTTTTTTTTTTTAGAAAATTTAAAGAATCTCGGAGTCACCAGTGCTTTTTTTTAAGCCTTAGAAAATTTCGTGATATCTTACTGTCTGAGAAGAGCTGAGAGAAGCTTTAAGAACTCGAGGTCCATTTTTAATAACCTTAGGGTCCCTAGTGTTTTTTACTAAGAGAAGCGCTAAGAAGCTAGGGATCCCCTAGATAAGATGAAGTATCTCGAAGTTCGTTAGTACTTTTTTATGGATACGCTTATTGATAATCTCTGGGTCCCCTAATCTTTTTTCTAAGAAAATGTTTAAGAATCAAAGGGTGCCCTAGTGGTTTTTTATGGATGAGCTTTAAGAAACTCAGGGTCCCCTAGTGCTTTTTATGCATAACTTTTTTAAGGATCTCGGGATTCCTAGTGGTATCTTTTTCTAAAACGCGAAAAAATCTCAGGCCCTTCTTGTGCCTTGAAAGAATCTCGGAGTGCTTTAATGCTTTTTTTTTTTAAAGAAACTCTAAAAATCTCATGATCTCCTAGTGTCTTTTTTTAGAGAGGAGCTTTAAAAATCTCAGGATCCCCTAGTGTTTTTTGCAGATAAGCTTCAAGAATCTCGAGGTCCTCTAGTACTTTTTTATGCATAAGCTTTCTGATAATCTCGGGGTACCCAGTATTTTTTTTAAGAGAATATTTAAGAACCTAGGGATCCCCTAGTGTTTTGTTATTAATAAGCTTTAAGAACCTTAGGGTCCCCTGGTGTTTTTTATTGATAAACTTTAAGAATCTCGGAGTTCCTTAGTGGTTTTTATGGATAGGCTTTTTAAGAATCTCGGGGTCCCCTAGGGTTTTTTTAAGAATATTGGGGTCGCCTAGTGCTTTATTATGGAAAAGCTAAAACGCGAAAGAATCTCGTACTCCCTTGTGTTTTTTATGGATAAGCTTTAAGAATCTTAGGGTCGCTTAGTGTTTCTTTTATTTATGAACTTTAATAATCTCGAAGTTCCCGAATGCTTTTTATGGATAAGCGTTTTAAGGATCTCGGGATCCCATAGTGTTATTTTTATAGATAAGCTTTAAGAATCTCGGGGTCCCCTAGGGCTTCTTCATGGATAAGCTTTAAGAATATTGGGGTCGCCTAGTCCTTTTTTATGGGAAAGCTTTTTAAGAATCTTGAGATCCCTAGTGTTACCTTTTCCTAAAACGCGACAGAATCTCTGGTCCCCTTGTGTTTTTTATGGATGAGCTTTAAGAATCCTGGGATCCCCTAATGTTATCTTTTCCTAAAACGCGAAAGAATTTTGGGTCCCCTTGAGTTTTTTATGGATAAGCTTTAAGAATCTCGGGGTCCCCTAGTGTTATCTTTTCCTAAAACACGAAAGAATCTCGTACCCCTTTGTGTTTTTTTAGGGATCAGCTTTAAGAATCTTGGGGTCCCCTAGTGTTATCTTTTCCTAAAACGCGAAAGAATCTCGGGTCCTCTTGAATTTTTTATGGATAAGCTTTAAAAACTCGGGGATTCCTAGTGTCTTTTATGGAAAAGCTTTAAGAATGTCGGAATCCGCTAGTCGTTTTTATGGATAAGCTTTAAGAATCTCAGGGTCCGTTAGTGCTTTTTTATGGATAAGCTTTAAGAATCTTAGGGTCGCCTAGTGCTTTTTTTATAGATAAGCTTTTTAAGGGTCTTGATATCCCTAGTGTTATCTTTTTCTAAAACGCGGAAGAATCTCGTACCCCTTTGTGTTTTTTATGGATAAGTTTTAAGAATCTCTGGTTCCCCTAGTGTAATCTTTTAATAGAGCTTTTCTAAAACGCGAAAGAATCTCGAGGTCCCCTATTGAATTTTTCTTAGGGAAGGTGAAAGAATCTCGTGGTTTCCTAGTGTTTTTTTTTCTGAGAAGAAGGTTTAAGAATGTCGCTGTAACCTAGTGTTTTTTTTCTAAAATGCGAAAGAATCTCGAGGTCCCCTAATGTCTTTTTTAGAGAAGTTGAAATATTGTCGGGGTCCCCGGCTAGTATTTCTTTTAGAGGAAATTTTTACGAATTTCGGGTTCCCTAGTGTCTTTTTTTAGAGAACTTGGAAGCATATAGGGGTCCCCTAGTAATTTTTTCTTAAGAGAATCGTTGAAAATGCCGGGGTCTCGTGGTGTTTTTTTTGATAAACTTTAAAAATTTCGCGGTCCCCTAGTGCAATTTTTTCAATGCGAAAGAATCTAGTATTGTTTATAGATAAGTTTTAAGAATCTCGGGGTCCTTTAGTATTTTTCTTCTAAGCGAAGTTTTAAAAATCCCAGGGCTCCCTAGTGTTAATTTTTTTCTAAAACGCGAAAGAATCATGGAGTACCCTAGTGTTTTTTGCATAAAATCTTTAAGAATGCCCCTGGTGCTTTTCAGATACGCTTTAAAAACCTCGAGGTCCCCTAATGTTATTTTTTTTTTAAACTCGAAAAAATTTCGCGGTTTTTAGCGGCTTTTTTTAGACAAGTTGAAAAAAATCTTGGGGTTCCCTAGTTATAAAAATTTCCGGTTGTTCTAGTATCTTTTTTGTAGAGAACTTGAAAGGATCTCTGGCTCCCGTAGCATCTTTTTCTAGAAGCAGCAAGAATTTTGAGGCCCCTAGTGTTTTTTTTAAATACAAAAGAATCTCGGAATACAGTGTTTTTTTCTAAGAGAACCTTTAAGAACCTCAGGATCCCCTAGTGTTATTTTTTAACGCGAAAGAATCGCGATGCCCCCTAACGTTTTTCTTTTTTGAAAAGAATCTTCAAGAATGTCACGGTCCCCTCGTGTCTTTTATAGACAAACTGTAAGTTCATTTAGGGCTTTTTTTTACACAACTTGAAAAAATCTCGGAGTCTCTAGTTTAATTTGTTTCTAAAATAAGAAAAAGAGTCTTTTATTCTGCCGAAAGACTGCCGAATTCCCCAAATGCTTTTTTTAAAGCTTCAAAAATTCTCGCAATCCCCTAGTATCTTTTTCTAGAGAGAAGCTTTACAAATCTCGGGATCTCCTAATGGTTTTCACGGATAAGCTTTAAAAATCTCGAGGTCCGTTTGGTAATTTTTTATAGATAAGGATTTTAATAATCTCAGGCTTCCTAAGAGTCTTTTTCTAGGAGAAGTTTTAAGAAACCCAAAAGAATCTCGGAATCTTCTAGTGTTTTTTATGGATAATCTTTAAGAATCTTGGGGCCCCTAGCGCTTTTTTATGGATAAGTTTTAGAAGAATCTTGGAGTGTCCTAGTATTTTTATTAATAAACTTCCAAAATCTTGGGGTCCCCCCGTGTTTTTTTATGGATAAGCTTTTTAAGAATCTTGAATTCTCTAGTGTTATCTTTTTCCTAAACGCGAAAGAATCTCGTACCCCTATTGTGTTTTTATGGATAAACTTTAAGAATCTCGGGGCTCCCTAGTACTTTTTTATGGATAAGATTTTTAAGAATCTCGGGATCTCTAGTGTTATCTTTTCCTAAAATGCGAAAGAATATCGGGTCCCTTGTGTTTTTTATGCATGAGCTTTAAGAACCTCGGGGTGCCCTAGTGCTTTTTTATGGATAAACTTTAAGAATCTTAGGGTCGCTTAGTGTCTTTTTATTGACAATCTTTCATAACCTCGGAGTTCCCTAATGTTTTTATGGATAAGCTTGTTAAGGATCTCGAGGTCCCCAAGTGTGTTTATTTCTAAGAGAATCTTTAAGATTCTCGGGATCCCATTGTGTTTTTTTTGTAGATAAGCTTTAAGAATCTTGGAATCTGCTAGTCGTTTTTATGGATACGCTTAAAGAATCTCGGGGATTCCTAGTGTCTTTTATGTATAAGCTTTAAGAATCTCGGAATCCGCTAGTCATTTTTATGGATAAGCTTTAAAAATCTCGGGGATTCCTAGTGTCTTTTATGGATAAGCTTTAAGAATCTCGGAATCCGCTAGTCGTTTTTATGGATAAGCTTAAAGAATCTCGGGGTCCCCTAAGGTTTTTTTATGGATACGCTTTAAGAATATCGGGGTCGCCTAGTGCTTTCTTATGGATAAGCTTTTTAAGAATCTTGAGGTCCCTAGTTTCTAAAACGCGAAAAATCTCGTACCCCCTTGTGTTTTTTGTGGATAAGCTTTAAGAATCTCGGGGATTCCTACTGTCTTCTATGGATAAGCTTT
The DNA here is from genome assembly GCF_036711695.1 of Zophobas morio. NCBI lineage: Eukaryota > Metazoa > Arthropoda > Insecta > Coleoptera > Tenebrionidae > Zophobas > Zophobas morio. Next base: position 59,495 of record NW_026972683.1, read on the forward strand.
CTCGGGGTCCCCTTGGGTTTTTTATGGACAACCTTTGTGAGTATTGGGGTCGCCTAGTGCTTTTTTATGGATAAGCTTTTTAAGAACCTTGGATGCCTAGTGTTACCTTTTTCTAAAACACGAAAAAATCCCGTACCACCTTGTCTCTTTTATGGTTAAGGTTTAAGAATCTCGGGATCCCCTAATGTGTGTTATCTTTTCCTAAAACGCGAAAGAATCTCGGGTCCCCTTGAGTTTTTTATGGATAAGCCTTAAAAATCTCGAGGATTCCTAGTGTCTTTTATGGATAAATTTTCTCGGGCTCCCCTAGGGTTTTTTATGGATAAAATTTAAGAATCTCGGGGTCCCTTAGTGTTATTTTGTCCTAAAAAGCGAAAGAATTTCCCCTTGAGTGTTTTATTAATAATCTTTGAAAAGCTCCCCTACTGTCTTTTTTAGAGAAGATGAAACAATCTCGTGGTCCCCTAGTGTTTTTTTTTTCTGAGAAAAGCTTTAAGAATGTAGCTGTAACCTAGTGTCTTTTTTCTAAAAAGCGAAAGAATCTCAAGGTTCCCTAGTGTCTTTTTTAGAAAAGTTGAAAGAATGTCGCGGTCCCCTAGTGTTTCTTTTAAAGGAAATTTTTAAGAACTTCGGGTTCCGTAGTGTCTTTTTTTAGAGAACCCGGAATTATATTTCAGTCCCCTAGTAATTTTTTCTTAAGAGAATCCTTGAAACTGCCGGGGTCCCGTGGTGTTTTATTTTTGATAAACTTTAAAGATTTCACGGTCCCCTAGGGCTATTTTAATTGCGAAAGAATCTAGGGATCTTCTAGTATTTTTTATAGATAAGTTTTAACAATCTCGGGGTCCCGTAGTGTTTTTCTTCCTAGCGAAGCTTTAAAAATCCCAGGGTTCCCTGGTGTCAATTTTTTTCTAAAACGCGGAAAAATCACGGGGTTCCCTAGTGTTTTTTTACAGAGAATCTTTAAGAATGTCCCGGTCCCTTGGTATATAGATAAGCTTTAAAAACCTCGAGGTCCCCTAATATTATTTTTTTTAACTTCTAAAGAATTTCGAGGTCTTTAGTGGCTCTTTTTAGAGAAGTTGAAAAAATCTTGGGGTCCCCTAGTTGTAAAAATTTACGGTTGTTCTAGTAACTTTTTTGTAGAGAACTTGAAAGGATCTCTGGGTCCCGTAGCATCTTTTTATGGAAACAGCAAGAATTTTGAGGTCCCTAGTGTTTTTTTTTTTTAATACAAAAGAATCTCGGAATCTAGTGGTTTTTTTAGATAAGCTTTAAGAATTTCTAGATCCCCTAGTGTTTTTTTTTTTTCTAAGAGAACCTTTTAGAACCTCAGGGTCCTCTAGTGTTATTTTTTTTTAACGCGAAAGAATCCCGATGTCCCCTAACGTTTTCCTTTTTTAAAGAGAATCTTTAAGAACGTCGCGGCCTTCTCGTGTTTTTTTATAGATAAACTTTAAGTTCCATCAGGGTTTTTTTTAGAGTACTTGTAAAAATCTAGGAGTCTCTAGTTTAATTTGTTTCTAAAACAAGAAAAATATTCTTTTTTTCTAGAGAAGTCGAAAGACTGTCGAATTCCTCAAATGCTTATTTTTAATGCTTTAAAAATCTCGTAATCCCCTATAAACTTTTTCTAGAGAAAAGCTTTAAAAAGCTCGGGATCCCCTCATGTTTTTTACGGATAAGCTTTAAAAATCTCGAGGTTCCTTTAGTATTTTTATATGGATAAGGTTTTAATAATCTCAGGGTTCCATAGTGTTTTCTTCTAAGAGAAGTTTTAAGAAACGCAAAAGGATCTCGGAATTTTGTGGTGTTTTTTATGGATAAGCTTTAAGAATCTTGGGGTCTCCTAGTGCTTCTTTATCGAAAAGATTTAAGAATCTCGGGGTCTGCTAGTGCTTCTTTATGCATAAGCTTTTTTAGAATTTCAGGGTCCCTAGTGTTATCGTCCCATTGTGTTTTTTCTAAGAGAATGTTTAAGAACTTCATGGTGTCCTAGTGCTTTTTTATGGTTAAGCTTTAAAAATCTCGAGCATTCCTAGTGTTACTTTCATAAAACGCAAAAGAATCTCGCCCCCCACCCCCTTGTATTTTTTATGGATAAGCTTTAAAAATCTCGGGGATTCCAAATGTCTTTAATGGATAAGCTTTAAGAACCTTAGGGTTGCTTAGTAGTTTAAGAATCTCGGAATCCGCTAGTCGTTTTTATAGATAAGCTTTAAGAATTTTGGGGTCCACTAGTGCTTTTTTATTGATAAGCTTTAAGAACCTTAGGGTTGTTTAGTGTTCTTTTATTGATAAACTTTAATAATCTCAGAGTTCCCTAATGCTTTTTATGGATAAGCTTTTTAATGATTTCGAGGTCCCCAATTGTTTTTTTAATTGTTTTTTTGAACAGAATCTTTAAGATTCTTGGGATCCCGTTGTGTTTATTTTTATAGATAAGCTTTAAAAACATCGGGGATTCCTAGCATCTTTTATGCATAAGCTTTAAGAATCTCAAAATCCGCTAGTCCTTTTTATGGATAAGCTTTAAGAATTTCGGGGCCCCTAGTGCTTTTTTATGGATAAGTTTTAAGAATCTTAGGGTCGCTTAGTGCTTTTTTTATTGATAAACTTTAATAATCTTGGAGTTCCCTAATGCTTTTATGGATAAGCTTTTTAAAGATCTCGAGGTCCCCAATTGTATTTTTTTCTAAGAGGATCTTGAAGATTCTCGGGATCACATGGTGTTTTTTTACAGATACGCTTTAAGAATATTGGGGTCGCCTAGAGCTTTTTTATCGATAAGCTTTTTAAGAATCCTGAGATCCTAATGTTATCTTTTTCCAAAACGAGAAAGAATCTCGTACCCCTTTGTGTTTTTATGGATAAATTTGAAGAATTTCGGGGTCCCTTAGTGTTATCTTTTAATAAAGCGCGAAAGAATCTTGGGTCCCCTGGAGTTTTTTATGGATAAGCTTTAAAAATCTCGACGATTCCAAGTGTCTTTTATGGATAAGCTTTCTCGGCGTCCCCTTGGGTTTTTGTATGGATAAACCTTTAGAATATTGGGGTCCACTAATACTTTTGTATGGATAAGTTTTTAAGAATCTTGAGATACCTAGTGTTATCTTTTTCTAAAACACGAAAGAATGTCATACCCCTTGTGCTTTTTATGGATAAGCTTTAAGAATCTCGGGATCCTCTAGTGTTATCTTTTCCTAAAACGCGAAAGAATCTCGGGTCCCCTTGAGTTTTTTATGGATAAGCTTTAAAAATCTCTGGATTTCTAGTGTATTTTATGAATAAGCTTTAAGAATCTGGGAATCCGCTAGTCGTTTTTATGAATAAGCTTTAAGAATCTCGGGATACCCTAGTGTTTTTTATGTATAAGCTTTAAGAATCTTAGGGTCGCTTAGTGTTTTTTTATTGATAAAATTTAATAATCTCGGAGTTCTCTAATGTTCTTCATGGATAAGCTTCTCAAGGATCTCGAGGTCCCCAAGTGTGCTTTTTTCGAAGAAAATCTTTAAGATTCTCGGGATCCCATAGTGTTTTTTTTTATAGATAAGCTTTAAGAATCTCGGGGTCGCCTGGTGTTTTTTATGGATAAGCTTTAATAATCTCGGGATCCCCTAGTGTTATCTTTTCCTAAAATGCGAAAGAATATCGGGTCCCCTTGAGTTTTTTATGGATAAGCTTTAAAAATCTCGGGATTCCTAGTGTATTTTATGAATGAGCTTTAAGAATCTCGAAATCCGCCAGTCGTGTTTATGAATAAGCTTAAAGATTCTCGGGATCCTATAGTGCTTTTTCATGGATGAGCTTTAAGAATCTTAGGGTTGCGTGGTGTTTTTTTACTGATAAACTTTAATAATCACGAAGTTCCATAATGCTTTTTATAGATAAGCTTTTTAAGGATTTCGAGGTCTCCAAGTGTTTTTTTTTCTAAGAGACTCTTTAAGATTCTCGGGATCCAATAGTGTTTTTTTTTTATAGATAAGCTTTAAGAATCTCGGGGTCGCCTGGTGTTTTTAATGGATAAGCTTTAAGAATCTCGGAATCCCCAAGTGCTATCTTTTCCTAAAACGCGAAAGAATCTCGGGTCCCCTTGAGTTTTTTATCGATAAGCTTTAAAAATCTCGAGATTCCTAGTGTATTTTATGAATAAGCTTTAAGAATCTCGAAATCCGCCAGTCGTGTTTATGAGTTAGCATAAAAATTCTCGGGATCCTCTAGTGCTTTTTTATGGATGAGCTTTAAGAATCTTAGTGTTGCGTAGTGGTTTTTTACTGATAAACTTTAATAATCTCGGAGTTCCCTAATGCGCTTTATGGATAAGCTTTTTAAGGATCTCGAGGTCACCAAGTGTGTTTTTTTCTAAGAGACTCTTTAATATTCTCGGGATCCCATAGTGTTTTTCTTTATAGATAAGCTTTAAGAATCTCGGTGTCGCCTGGTGTTTTTTATGGATAAGCTTTAATAATCTCGGGATCCCCTAGTGTTATTTTTCCTAAAACGCGAAAGAATCTCGGGTCCCCTTGAGTTTTTTATGGATAAGCTTTAAAAATCTCGGGATTCCTAGTGTATTTTATGAATGAGCTTTAAGAATCTCGAAATCCGCCAGTCGTGTTTATGAATAAGCTTAAAGATTCTCGGGTTCCTATAGTGCATTTTCATGGATGAGCTTTAAGAATCTTATGGTTGCGTGGTGTTTTTTTACTGATAAACTTTAATAATCACGAAGTTCCATAATGCTTTTTATAGATAAGCTTTTTAAGGATTTCGAGGTCTCCAAGTGTTTTTTTTTTTCTAAGAGACTCTTTAAGATTCTCGGGATCCAATAGTGTTTTTTTTTTATAGATAAGCTTTAAGAATCTCGGGGTCGCCTGGTGTTTTTAATGGATAAGCTTTAAGAATCTCGGAATCCCCAAGTGCTATCTTTTCCTAAAACGCGAAAGAATCTCGGGTCCCCTTGAGTTTTTTATGGACAAGCTTTAAAAATCTCGGGATTCCTAGTGTATTTTATGAATAAGCTTTAGGAATCTCGAAATCCGCCAGTCGTGTTTATTAATAAGCTTAAAGATTCTCGGGATCCTCTAGTGCTTTTTTATGGATGAGCTTTAAGAATCTTAGGGTTGCGTAGTGGTTTTTTACTGATAAACTTTAATAATCTCGAAGTTCCCCAATGCTTTTTATAGATAAGCTTTTTAAGGATCTCCAGGTCCCCAAGTGTTTTTTTTTTCTAAGAGGCTCTTTAAGATTCTCGGGATCCCATAGTGTTTTTTTTTATAGATAAGCTTTAAGAATCTCGGGGTCGCCTGGTGTTTTTTATGGATAAGCTTTAAGAATCTCGGAATCCCCAAGTGTTATCTTTTCCTAAAACGCGAAAGAATCTCGGGTCCCCTTGAGTTTGTTATGGATAAGCTTTAAAAATCTCGGGATTCCTAGTGTATTTTATGAATAAGCTTTAAGAATCTCGAAATCCGCCAGTCGTGTTTATGAGTAAGCATAAAAATTCTCGGGATCCTCTAGTGCTTTTTTAAGGATTAGCTTTAAGAATCTTAGTGTTGCGTAGTGGTTTTTTACTGATAAACTTTAATAATCTCGGAGTTCCCTAATGCGCTTTATGGATAAGCTTTTCAAGGATCTCGAGGTCACCAAGTGTGGTTTTTTCTAAGAGACTCTTTAATATTCTCGGGATCCCATAGTGTTTTTCTTTATAGATAAGCTTTAAGAATCTCGGTGTCGCCTGGTGTTTTTTATGGATAAGCTTTAATAATCTCGGGATCCCCTAGTGTTATCTTTTCCTAAAACGCGAAAGAATCTCGGGTCCCCTTGAGTTTTTCATGGATAAGCTTTAAAAATCTAGGGATTCCTAGTGTATTTTATGAATAAGCTTTAAGAATCTCGAAATCCGCCAGTCGTGTTTATGAATAAGCTTAAAGATACTCGGGATCCTATAGTGCTTTTTTATGGATGTGCTTTAAGAATCTTAGGGTTGCGTGGTGTTTTTTTACTGATAAAATTTAATAATCTCGAAGTTCCCTAATGCTTTTTATAGATAAGCTTTTTAAGGATCTCGAGGTCCCCAAGTGTTTTTTTTTTCTAAGAGACTCTTTAAGATTCTCGGGATCCCATAGTATTTTTTTTTATAGATAAGCTTTAAGAATCTCGGGGTCGCCTGGTGTTTTTTATGGATAAGCTTTAAGAATCTCGGAATCCCCAAGTGTTATCTTTTCCTAAAACGCGAAAGAATCTCGGATCCCCTTGAGTTTTTTATGGATAAGCTTTAAAAATCTCGGTATTCCTAGTGTATTTTATGAATAAGCTTTAAGAATCTCGGAATCCGCCAGTCGTGTTTATTAATAAGCTTAAAGATTCTCGGGATCCTCTAGTGCTTTTTAATGGATGAGCTTTAAGAATCTTAGGGTTGTGTAGTGATTTTTTACTGATAAACTTTAATAATCTCGGAGTTCCCTAATGCGCTTTATGGATAAGCTTTTTAAGGATCTCGAGGTCACCAAGTGTGTTTTTTTCTAAGAGAATCTTTAATATTCTCGGGATCCCATTGTGTTTTTCTTTATAGATAAACTTTAAGAATCTCGGTGTCGCCTGGTGTTTTTTATGGATAAGCTTTAATAATCTCGGGATCCCCCAGTGTTATCTTTTCCTAAAACGCGAAAGAATCTCGAGTCCCCTTGAGTTTTTTATGGATAAGCTTTAAAAATCTCGGGATTCCTAGTGTATTTTATGAATGAGGTTTAAGAATCTCGAAATCCGCCACTCGTGTTTATGAATAAGCTTAAAGATTCTCGGGATCCTATAGTGCTTTTTTATGGATGAGCTTTAAGAATATTAGGGTTGCGTGGTGTTTTTTTAATGATAAACTTTAATAATCTCGAAGTTCCCTAATGTTTTTTATAGATAAGATTTTTAAAGATCTCGAGGTCCCCAAGTGTTTTTTTTTTCTAAGAGACTCTTTAAGATTCTCGGGATCCAATAGTGTTTTTTTTTTATAGATAAGCTTTAAGAATCTCGGGGTCGCCTGGTGTTTTTTATGGATAAGCTTTAATAATCTCGGGATCCCCTAGTGTTATCTTTTCCTAAAACGCGAAAGAATCTAGGGTCCCCTTGAGTTTTTTATGGATAAGCTTTAAAAATCTCGGGATTCCTAGTGTATTTTATGAAAAAGCTTTAAGAATCTCGAAATCCGCCAGTCGTGTTTATTAATAAGCTTAAAGATTCTCGGGATCCTGTAGTGCTTTTTTATGGATGAGCTTTAAGAATCTTAGGGTTGCGTAGTGAATTTTCACTGATAAACTTTAATAATCTCGGAGTTCCCTAATGCGCTTTATGGATAAGCTTTTTAAGGATCTTCAGGTCCCCAAGTGTGATTTTTTCGAAGAGAATCTTTAAGATTCTCGAGATCCCATAGTGTTTTTTTTTATAGATAATCTTTAAGAATCTCGGGGTCACTTAGGGTTTTTTATGGATAAGCTTTTGAAGAATCTTGAGATCCCTATTGTTACCTTTTTCTAAAACGCGAAAGAATCTCGTACTCCCTTCTGATTTTTATGGATAAGCTTTAAGAATCTCGGGATGCCCTAGTGTTATATTTTCCTAAAACTCGAAAGTATCTCGGGTCCCCTTGAGTGTTTTGTGGGTAAGCTTTAAAAATCGCGGGCATTCCTAGTGTCTCTTATGGATAAGCTTCAAGAATCTCGGAATCCGCTAATCGTTTTTATGAATAAGCTTTAAGAATCTCGGGATTCCCTAGTGTTTTTTTATGTATAAGCTTTAAGAATCTTAGGGTAGCTTAGTGTTTTTTTATTGATAAACTTTAATAATCTAGGAGTTCTCTAATGCTCTTTATGGATAAGCTTTTCAAGGATCTCGAGGTCGCCTAGTGCTTTTTTATGGATAAGCTTTTTAAGAATCTTGAGATCCCTAGTGTTACCTTTTTCTAAAATGCGAAAGAATCTCGTACCCCCTTTTGTTTTTTATGGATCACCTTTCAGAATCTCGGGATGCCCTAGAGTTATCTTTTGCTAAAACGCGAAAGAATCTCGGGTCCCCTTAAGTATTTTGTGGAAAAGCTTTAAGAATCTCGGAATCCCCTTGTGTTTTTTATGGATAAGCTTCAAAAATCCCGTGGATTCCTTGGATCTTTTATGGATAAACTTTAAGATTCCGAGGGTCCCGTATTGTTTTTGTGTAAGAGACGCTTTAACAATTTCGTGGTCCCTTTATTGTAATGTTTTTCTAAAATGCCAAAGAATTTCGCGGTTTCTTGGTGCTTTTTTAAGGGAAGTTTTTTTGGGAAAACTGAAACATCCCGGGGCGGCCTTAGTTTATTTCCCTGTTTTCCAGTCGTTAACAAATTTTTCGACCTCGCCAAAGCTTTGAAGACGTTATATCTAAAAATATGCTAAGTGGTTCGTATTTAAAATATCAACTTCACATGCGAGGAAAATTCGTTGTGAATAACTTAAAACAAATTTTTTAAATCTATGCTTTTCAACACCGTCCCACCACGGGTCATTTTCCAATCATCACGAATCCCTCATAATCCCTCTCTAAAATAAACAAAAATAACGTGAAAACACATCAAAAATCTCCTTGAAGCTTTCACCGCATTGTCCTTAGCCGAACTCTCTGAAATAAAGAATCCTTGCTCCTGTTTCTACTCACCTATCCGCCATCTAAAATAAGAAACCCGTCAGTCTGTTTATTCAGGTACATTTCCATCCTTTCCCACAAAGCCGCAAACTTAAACCCGAATTCAGTTTCGATTTGTTATTTTAAGTGTCGATGTTGTCACTCTAGCCGGTTTTCCATTACACCCCCACAACTCCCTGCGGGCCACTTCTCCTCACCCAGATTTTAATTTCCCCGCGATTAAAACCCCCATAACCCCCAAGCAAATCCAGCAATCTTAGCGATCAGAAAACCCTCGACCCTCGTCCCATTTGAATTTTAAAACTCCCGCATGTGGAAAAAGCAGGCAGAAGTCTCGTTCCGTCTTATCCGCTCCATTTCATCGTTTTTGTTTAATTCAATTGCGGGCTAAAAAGCCGGTTTGCGTAATGTAAGCACGAGGGTGAATTATTATGAGTCAGTGTTGTCATAAACAGGATCGGCTAATTTAACTTTGCGATAACATTCTCTAACAAATCTAATAAAATCGTGAATAAATTATGAAGGGAGTAATAAAGTGCAGGATTAGTAGTGAGCGCGAACAAGATTTATTTGACCCTTGTCAAAGTTTAAGCGAATAACAGAAGAATTTACGGGGTTTCTCAATTTGCTGGGGGCGGATAACGATTAGTTTTCGTGGAGGGAGAATGCGTCGATTAGCGATTTGCTTGAAGTCCGCGTTGTTTTGGAAGTTTTTAGGTTCGGAATTTGGGCGGCGGGAAGTTTGCCACGTTTGTACAATTTTATGTGTCAAAACAATACGAGTGTTAATAGAGGTGGGGGTGGGGGGCTAGAATAACGCCACGAACGCAATCTATCAAACGAAACAATTTTTCTCGGAGGAGGAAATTTTTTTTAAATTTCCATTTCTTTGATAAGAGCAAGGCAGGAGTTTGTTTGCTGGCAAGTAGCCAATTTATGAAAAAAATTGGGGAAGGTTACTTAGAGAGAACTTACCTCGCCCCTGAAGTGCAAAATGCAGCTTCTTTGAAAAATCATAAAAAGTTTTGAGATTTATTTTTGTGATAATGATAACGTTTATAAAGTACTTTTTGTTTTTGTTTCTTCAGTTTGTCGAGTTGTAATTTTTTACGCTTTTAAATTTCAATTTTTCAATGTTTTGATTTTTTTTTACTTTAATTTTTCCAGTTTTCCATTTCTTCAATTTTTCGATTTTCGATTTTTAAAAATTTTTTGTTATTTTGTTTTTCAATTTGTAGATTTTGCAATGTTCTATTTTAAAATTTCTCAAGCATTCAGCTTTTTTTCATTTTATTTTGTTTCTTCAATTTTACTTGGAGTTTTTATTTTTAAATTTCTCAATTTTTCGATTTTCTAACTTTTGGATATGTCAAGTTTTAGATTTTGCAATTTTCCGATTTGCAATTTTCCGTTTCGGTTTTATTTTTTTATTTCTTCAATTTTTCGTTTCTACAATTTACCAACCTACAACACTTCGAGTTTTCATTTATAAATTTTTCAATTGTTAGATTCTGCAATTTCACGTGTTTTAAATTTTCATTTTTCCAATTTTTAGTGATTTCAATTTTTTGATTTCAGTATCCATTCGTTCAATTTTTCTGGCTTCATAATTTTTTTTATTTCAATGTAAAAATTTTCAGTTTTGGATTTTTCAGTTTTTCGATTTGTAATTTTTCGGTTTTCAAATTTTAGAATTGTCAGTTTAAAATTTTTCAATTTCTGGATTTTGCACTTTTTCAATTTGGGTTTCTCGAGTTTTTGGATTTTTAATTTTTCAGTTTTTCGGTTTGCGGCTTTTTGTTTCAGTTTTGATTTTCGTTCTTTTTTAATTATTCAATTTTTCAATGTTTCAAATTTCAATTTTATAATTTTTTTTTGTTTTTTCAATTTTAATTTTTTTAATTTTCGTTTTTTTAATTTGCGATTTTTCAGGTTTTCGGTTTTTTGTTTCCTTAATTTTTAGAATTTGATGCAAAATTTCCCCGAGTTTTCTAGTTTAATTTTGATTTTTTTGATTCTACAAGTTTTCATTTCTTCAAATATTCGACTGGCAATCTTTCGTTTTGGTTTTTATTTTCTTTATTCTTACAATTTTTCAAATTTAATTTTTTTTTCAATTTCTTGTTTCTTTAATTCTTCGTTTCATCAACTTGGCAACATACAACACTTCGAGTTTTCATTTATAAATTTTTCAATTTTCAGATTCTCCAATTTCACCTGTTTTCAATTTTTAATTTTTCGAACTGTCGTTTTTCCAATTTTTAGTGTTTTCAATTTTTTGATTTCAGTTTCCATTCGTTCAATTTTTCTGGTTTTATAATTTTTCTTTATTTCAATGGAAAAATTTTCAATTTTGGATTTTTCAGTTTTTCGATTTGTAATTTTTCGGTTTTCAAATTTTAGATTTTTCAGTTTAAAATTTTTCAAGTTCTAGATTTTGCAGTTTTTCAATTTGGGTTTCTCGAGTTTTTAATTTTTGATTTTTGAGTTTTTCGATTTGCGGCTTTTTGTTTCGGTTTTTATTTTCTTTTTTTTTTAATTATTCGATTTTTCAATGTTTCAAATCTCAAATTTATAATTTTTTTTGTTTTTTCAATTTTAATTTTTTTAATTTTTGTTTTTTTAATTTGCGATTTTTCAGGTTTTCGGTTTTTTGTTTCCTTAATTTTTAGAATTTGATGCAAAATTTCCCCGAGTTTTCTAGTTTCATTTTTGATTTTTTTGATTCTACAAGTTTTCAATTCTTCAAATTTTCGACTGGCAATTTTTCCTTTTTTATTTTTATTTTCTTTATTCTTACAATTTTTCAAATTTAACATTTTTTTTTTTCAATTTTTTGTTTCTTTAATTCTTCGTTTCATCAATTTGGCAACATACAACACTTCCAGTTTTCATTTATAAATTTTTCAATTTTTAGATTCTGCAATTTCACGTGTTTTCAATTTTTAATTTTTCAAACTGTCATTTTTCCAATTTTTAGTGTTTTCAATTTTTTGATTTCAGTTTCCATTCGTTCAATTTTTCTGGTTTAATAATTTTTCTTTATTTCAATGGAAAAATTTTCAATTTTGGATTTTTCAGTTTTTCGATTTGTAATTTTTCGGTTTTCAAATTTTAGATTTTTCAGTTTAAAATTTTTCAAGTTCTAGATTTTGCAGTTTTTCAATTTGGGTTTCTCGAGTTTTTAATTTTTGATTTTTGAGTTTTTCGATTTGCGGCTTTTTGTTTCGGTTTTTATTTTCTTTTTTTTTTTAATTATTCGATTTTTCAATGTTTCAAATCTCAAATTTATAATTTTTTTTGTTTTTTCAATTTTAATTTTTTTAATTTTTGTTTTTTTAATTTGCGATTTTTCAGGTTTTCGGTTTTTTGTTTCCTTAATTTTTAGAATTTGATGCAAAATTTCCCCGAGTTTTCTAGTTTCATTTTTGATTTTTTTGATTCTACAAGCTTTCAATTCTTCAAATTTTCGACTGGCAATTTTTCCTTTTTTATTTTTATTTTCTTTATTCTTACAATTTTTCAAATTTAACAATTTTTTTTTTCAATTTTTTGTTTCTTTAATTCTTCGTTTCATCAATTTGGCAACATACAACACTTCCAGTTTTCATTTATAAATTTTTCAATTTTTAGATTCTGCAATTTCACGTGTTTTCAATTTTTAATTTTTCAAACTGTCATTTTTCCAATTTTTAGTGTTTTCAATTTTTTGATTTCAGTTTCCATTCGTTCAATTTTTCTGGTTTAATAATTTTTCTTTATTTCAATGGAAAAATTTTCAATTTTGGATTTTTCAGTTTTTCGATTTGTAATTTTTCGGTTTTCAAATTTTAGATTTTTCAGTTTAAAATTTTTCAAGTTCTAGATTTTGCAGTTTTTCAATTTGGGTTTCTCGAGTTTTCAATTTTTAATTTTTCAGTTTTTCGGTTTGCGGCTTTTTGTTTTGGTTTTTATTTTCGTTTTTTTTTTAATTATTCAATTTTTCAAGGTTTCAAATTTCAAATTTGATTAATTTTTTTGTTTCTTCAATTTTAATTTTTTTAATTTTCGTTTTTTTAATTTGCGATTTTTCAGGTTTTCGTTTTTTTGATTTCCTTAATTTTTAGAATTTGATGCAAAATTTCCCCGAGTTTTCTAGTTTCATTTTTGATTTTTTTGATTCTACAAGCTTTCAATTCTTCAAATTTTCGACTGGCAATTTTTCCTTTTTTATTTTTATTTTCTTTATTCTTACAATTTTTCAAATTTAACAATTTTTTTTTTCAATTTTTTGTTTCTTTAATTCTTCGTTTCATCAATTTGGCAACATACAACACTTCCAGTTTTCATTTATAAATTTTTCAATTTTTAGATTCTGCAATTTCACGTGTTTTCAATTTTTAATTTTTCAAACTGTCATTTTTCCAATTTTTAGTGTTTTCAATTTTTTGATTTCAGTTTCCATTCGTTCAATTTTTCTGGTTTAATAATTTTTCTTTATTTCAATGGAAAAATTTTCAATTTTGGATTTTTCAGTTTTTCGATTTGTAATTTTTCGGTTTTCAAATTTTAGATTTTTCAGTTTAAAATTTTTCAAGTTCTAGATTTTGCAGTTTTTCAATTTGGGTTTCTCGAGTTTTCAATTTTTAATTTTTCAGTTTTTCGGTTTGCGGCTTTTTGTTTTGGTTTTTATTTTCGTTTTTTTTTTAATTATTCAATTTTTCAAGGTTTCAAATTTCAAATTTGATTAATTTTTTTGTTTCTTCAATTTTAATTTTTTTAATTTTCGTTTTTTTAATTTGCGATTTTTCAGGTTTTCGTTTTTTTGATTTCCTTAATTTTTAGAATTTGATGCAAAATTTCCCCGAGTTTTCTAGTTTCATTTTTGATTTTTTTGATTCTACAAGCTTTCAATTCTTCAAATTTTCGACTGGCAATTTTTCCTTTTTTATTTTTATTTTCTTTATTCTTACAATTTTTCAAATTTAACAATTTTTTTTTTCAATTTTTTGTTTCTTTAATTCTTCGTTTCATCAATTTGGCAACATACAACACTTCCAGTTTTCATTTATAAATTTTTCAATTTTTAGATTCTGCAATTTCACGTGTTTTCAATTTTTAATTTTTCAAACTGTCATTTTTCCAATTTTTAGTGTTTTCAATTTTTTGATTTCAGTTTCCATTCGTTCAATTTTTCTGGTTTAATAATTTTTCTTTATTTCAATGGAAAAATTTTCAATTTTGGATTTTTCAGTTTTTCGATTTGTAATTTTTCGGTTTTCAAATTTTAGATTTTTCAGTTTAAAATTTTTCAAGTTCTAGATTTTGCAGTTTTTCAATTTGGGTTTCTCGAGTTTTCAATTTTTAATTTTTCAGTTTTTCGGTTTGCGGCTTTTTGTTTTGGTTTTTATTTTCGTTTTTTTTTTAATTATTCAATTTTTCAAGGTTTCAAATTTCAAATTTGATTAATTTTTTTGTTTCTTCAATTTTAATTTTTTTAATTTTCGTTTTTTTAATTTGCGATTTTTCAGGTTTTCGTTTTTTTGATTTCCTTAATTTTTAGAATTTGATGCAAAATTTCCCCGAGTTTTTTAGTTTAATTTTTGATTTTTTTGATTCTACAAATTTTCATTTCTTCAAATTTTCGACTTCCAATTTTATAATTTTTGTTTTTTTGATTTGAAATTCTTCAATTTTTGGATTTTTTTCAATTTTTCGATTCAAAATTACTCGCGCATGTTTAATTTTTTTCGATTTGCAAATTTTTTGTTGCTGTTTTTGTTTTAGTTATGTTTATAACTTTTCAATTTTTCAATTTTTTGTTTTTCCAATTTTAATTTTTTCAATTTTTCGTTAGTTCAGTCTTTCATGTTTTCAATTTTTCGATTTCGGTTTTTATCTTCTATATTTGTTTAGTTTTTCTTCTGCAATTTTTAGATTTCGGTGTAAAATTTCCCAAGTTTTCAAGATTAATTTTTTATTTTTTCGATTCTTCAAATTTTCGACTTGCAATTTTTCGTTTCGATTTTGTATTTTCTTTATTTTAACAAATTTCGATTTCCAGAGTTCAAATTTTACAATTTTTTTTTTTTATATGAAATTTTTGCATTTAATTTTTTTTCGATTTCCAATTTTTCGTTTAAGTTTATTATCCTTTTTATTTTTTGAATTATTTATTTTTCACTTTTTCGATGTTTGATTGGATAATGCTTATTTTTCCAATATGAAATTTTTCAGTTGTCGGATTTTTCAATTTTTCGGTTTTCAAATTTTAGATTTTCAGTTTCTCATTTTTCAATTATTCTTTGCTTTAGTTTTTGATTTGCATTTTTTCTAGTTTTTGAGTTACAGTTTTTTCAATTTTTCAAATTTTATATTTTTGAATTTTTCGATGTAGAATTTCTCGAGTTTTCTATTTTTGTTTTTTCAAATTTTCGATTCTTCAATTTTCCGTTTTTCAAATTTTCAATTCTTCAATTTTTTGTGTTTCAGATTTGCGATTCGATTTTTTATTTTCTTTATTTTTACAAATTTTCGATTTTCCAGTATTCCGATTTTATAATTTTTGTTTTGCAATTTAAATATTTTGGGTTTTAATGTTTTTAATTTTTTCAATTATTCGCAATTAGGTACCTGATTTTATCATTTTTATTTTTTCCCAAGAAGAAATTTTTCAATTTTTCGCTAGCACTTTTCAATTTTTCGATTTTTCATTTTTAGATTTTTCAGTTTCTCGATTTTTCTATTTTTCGTTTGTTCAGTTTTTGGTTCGCAATTGTTCTCATCTATAAGTTTATTTTTCATTTTTTTAATTTTTAGATTCAACAATTTTTCGATGTAGAATTTCTCGAGTTTTTAATTTTTGATTTTTCAAATTTTCGATTCTTCAATTTTCCGTTTCTCAAATTTCCGTTTCGGTTTTTTATTTTCTTATTTTTACAAATCTTCGATTTTCCAGTATTCTGATTTTATCATTTTCATTTTTTTTTATTTGTATCTTGTTAATTTTTTAATTTTTCGCTTTTTCAACGAGCTGATTTTATCATTTCCTTTTTTTCCAATATGAAATTTTTCAATTTATTAATTATTCAATTTTCCGATAGCAGTTGTTGGTTTTCAATTTTTCGATTTTTCATTTTTAGATTTTTCAGTTTATCGTTTCTTTATTTTTTGATTTGCTTTTTTTAGATTTCATTTTAAATATGTAACAAAATTATAATTTTTAAAAGTTTTCACTCTTCCAATTTAAAGATTTTAAAATTCTTCCATTTTTCAAGGATTTTAAAATTTTTTCATAAATTCGACTTTTGAATTTTGACGATTCAAAAATTTCTCAATTTTACAATTTTTGGGTTTCCCACTTTTTTGATTCGATTCGTTTTATCTTCTTTTCAATTTTTAGCTTATTTTTGTTGTTCCATTTTTCATTTATTTTGCATTTTTTAGGTTTTCAATTCTTAATTTTTCATTTTTTCAGTTTTTCGAGTTTTCATTTTTTACATTTTTATTTTTTCGGTTCTTGATTTTTGGTTTTTTAAATTTTTCAAATTTTCAACTTTTCATTAAAAAAGAAAAAGGAAAGATTGCAGAATTGTAAAATTAATAAATCAAGAAAGAAAAAGCTTAAAATTATAAAATGAAAACTTTGAAAAAAAAAAAATTAGGAAACAATAATTTGAAAAATTTAAGAAACGAGAAACTCAAAAATCGAAAAATTTGGAAATTGAGAAAATAAAAAATCGAAAATGTGAAAAAACGTAAAAAACAGAAAATGTATTGTAAAATCTAAATATGAAAATTAAAGAAAACTGAAAATCCGAAAACTGGATCTCCAAAAATTGCATAATCGAAAAATCAAAAATAATTAAAGAAATAAAAAACGAAAAACTGTGATACAAAATCGAGAAAATCAAAATTAAAAAAATTGTGAAAGTGAAAAATAAAAATCAAAAACCTGAAATATTCAAAAATCGAAAAATGAAAAATTGTAAAATCGAGAGTTGTAAAATTGAAAAATTGCAAATCGAAAAACTGAAGAATTTGGAAGTCGAGAAATTGGAAAATTGAAAAAATTATCCACTTTAAAAATTGGAAAATCAAGCAACTGAAAAATCAAAAATTGAAAATTTGAAAATGAATAAACGAAAACCTATAAAAGAAAAATTTAAAAAATAAAAGAAATGAAAGAACGAAATACATATTAAAAATGAGAAACTCAAAATTCAAAACTGAAAAATTGTAAAATCGAAAGTTTGCAAAATTTAAAAATTGTAAATCGAAAAACTGAAGCATTTGGATGTCGAGAAATTGGAAAATCTAAAAAATTATCCACTTTAAAAAGTGGAAAATCAAGCAACTGAAAAATCAAAAATTGAAAATTTGGAAATGAATAAACGAAAAACTATAAAAGAAAAATTGAAAAAATATAGGAAATGAAAGAACGAAAAATTGTGATACAAAATCGAGAAAATTAAAATAAAAAAAATTGAAAAAATGAAAAATAAAAATCAAGAACCTGAAAATATGAAAAAACGACAAATTGAAAAAGTGAAATACATATTAAAAATGAGAAAATCAAAATTCAAAACTGAAAAATTGTAAAATCGAAAGTTGCAAAATTGAAAAATTGCAAATCGAAAAACTGAAGAATTTGAAAGTCAAGAAATTGGAAAATCGAAAAAATTATCCACTTTAAAAATTGAAAAATCAAGCAACTGAAAAATCAAAATTGAAAATTTGAAAATGAATAAACGAAAATCTATAATAGAAAAATTGAAAAAATAATAGAAATGAAACAACGAAAAATTGTGATACAAAATCGAGAAAATTAAAATAAAAAAAATTGAGAAATTGGAAAATCTAAAAAATTATCCACTTTAAAAATTGGAAAATCAAGCAACTGATAAATCAAAAATTGAAAATTTGGAAATGAATAAACGAAAAACTATAAAAGAAAAATTGAAAAAATAAAGGGAATGAAAGAACGAAAAATTGTGATACAAAATCGAGAAAATTAAAACCAAAAAAATTGAGAAAATGAAAAATAAAAATCAAGAACTTGAAAATATGAAAAAACGACAAATTGAAAAAGTGAAATACATATTAAAAATGAAAAAATCAAAATTCAAAACTGAAAAATTGTAAAATTGAAAGTTGCAAAATTGAAAAATTGCAAATCGAAAAACTGGAGAATTTGTAAGTCGAGAAATTGAAAAATCGAAAAAATTATCCACTTTAAAAATTGGAAAATCAAGCAACTGAAAAATTAAAAATTGAAAATTTGAAAATGAATAAACGAAAATCTATAAAAGAAAAATTGAAAAAATAAAAGAAATGAAAGAACGAAAAATTGTGATACAAAATCGAGAAAATTAAAATAAAAAAATTGAGAAATTGGAAAATCTAAAAAATTATCCACTTTAAAAAGTGGAAAATCAAGCAACTGAAAAATCAAAAATTGAAAATTTGAAAATGAATAAACGAAAAACTATAAAAGAATAATTGAAAAAATAAAGGAAATGAAAGAACGAAAAATTGTGATACAAAATCGAGAAAATTAAAACCAAAAAAATTGAAAAAATGAAAAATAAAAATCAAGAACTTGAAAATATGAAAAAACGACAAATTGAAAAAGTGAAATACATTTTAAAAATGAGAAAATCAAAATTCAAAACTGAAAAATTGTAAAATCGAAAGTTGCAAAATTGAAAATTTGCAAATCGAAAAACTGGAGAATTTGAAAGTCGAGAAATTGAAAAATCGAAAAAATTATCCACTTTAAAAATTGGAAAATTAAGCAACTGAAAAATCAAAATTGAAAATTTGAAAATGAATAAACGAAAAACTATATTAGAAAAATTGAAAAAATAAAGGAAATGAAAAAACGAAGAATTGTGATACAAAATAGAGAAAATGAAAATAAAAAAATTGGGAAAATGAGAAAAAAAAATCAAGAACCTGAAAATTTGAAAAAACTACAAATTGAAAAAGCGAAATACATATTAAAAATGAGAAAATCAAAATTCAAAACTGAAGAATTGTAAAATCGAAAGTTGCAAAATTGAAAAATTGCAAATCGAAGAACTGAAGAATTTGGAAGTCGAGAAATTGGAAAATCGAAAAATTGTCCACTTTAAAAATTGGAAAATCAAGCAACTGAAAAATCAAAAATTGAAAATTTGAAAATGAATAAAAGAAAAATTGAAAAACAAAGGAAATGAAACAACGAAAAATTGTGATACAAAATCGATAAAATTAAAATAAAAAAATTGGGAAAACGAAAAATAAAAATCAAGAACCTGAAAATTCGAAAAACCGATAAACTGAAAAAGCGAAATACATATTAAAAATGGGAAACTCAATATTCAAAACTGAAAAATTGTAACGTCGAAAGTTGCAAAATTGAAAAAACTGCAACTCGAAGAATCGAAGAATTTGGAATTCGAGAAATTGGAAAATCGAACAATGTATCCACTTTAACAATTGGAAAATCAAGCAACTGAAAAATCAAAAATTGAAAATTTGAAAATGAATAAACGAAAAATTGTGAATCAAAATCGAGAAAATTAAAATAAAAAAATTGGAAAAATGAAAAATAAAAATCAAGGACCTGAAAATTTAAAAAAACGACAAATTGAAAAAGCGAAATACATATTAAAAATGGGAAACTCAAAAATCAAAACTGAAAAATTGTAAAGTCGAAAATTGCAAAATTGAAAAAATTGCAACTCGAAGAATTGAAGAATTTGGAATTCGAGAAATTAGAAAATCGAACAATTTATCCACTTTAACAATTGGAAAATCAAGCATCTGAAAAATCAAAAATTGAAAATTTGAAAATGAATAAACGAAAAACTATAAAAGAAAAATTGAAAAAATAAAGGAAATGAAAAAACGAAAAATTGTGATACCAAATCGAGAAAGTTAAAATAAAAAAATTAGGAAAATGAAAAATAAAAATCAAGAACTTGAAACTTTGAAAAAACGACAAATTGAAAAAGTGAAATACATATTAAAAATGAGAAAATCAAAATTCAAAACTGAAGAATTGTAAAATCGAAAGCTTCAAAATTGAAAAATTGCAAATCGAAAAACTGAAGAGTTTGGAAGTTGAGAAATTGGAAAATCGAAAAAATTATCCACTTTAAAAATTGGAAAATCAAACAACTGCAAAATCAAAAATTGAAAATTTGAAAATGGACAAACGAAAAACTATAAAAGAAAAATTGAAAAAATATAGGAAATGAAAAACCGAAAAATTGTGATACAAAATCGAGAAAATTAAAATAAAAAAATTGGGAAAATGAAAAATAAAAATCAAGAACCTGAAAACTCGAAAAAACGACAAACTGAAAAAGCGAAATACATATTAAAAATAAGAAACTCAAAATTCAAAACTGGAAAATTGTAAGATCGAAAATTGCAAAATTGAAAAATCGCAAATCGAAAAACTGAAGAATTTGGAAGTCGAGAAATTGGAAAATCGAGAAAATTATCCACTTTAAACACAGGAAAATCAAGCAACTGAAAAATCAAAAATTGAAAATTTGAAAATGAATAAACAAAAAACTACAAAAGAAAAATTGAAAAAATAAAGGAAATGAAAAAACGAATAATTGTGATACAAAATCGAGAAAATTAAAATAAAAAAAATTGAGAAATTGGAAAATCTAAAAAATTATCCACTATAAAAACTGGAAAATCAAGCAACTGAAAAATCAAAAATTGAAAATTTGAAAATGAATAAACGAAAAACTATAAAAGAAAAATTGAAAACAACAAAGGAAATGAAAGAACGAAAAATTGTGATACAAAATCGAGAAAATTAAAATAAAAAAAATTGAGAAAATGAAAAATAAAAACCGACAAATTGAAAAAACGAAATACATATTAAAAATGAGAAACTCAAAATTCAAAACTGATAAATTGTAAAATCGAAAGTTTGAAGAATTTGGAAGTCGAGAAATTGGAAAATCGAAAAAATTGTCCACTTTAAAAATTGGAAAATCAAGCAACTGAAACATCAAAAATTGAAAATTTGAAAATGAATAAACGAAAAACTATAGAAGAAAAATTTAAAAAATAAATGAAATGAAAAAACGAAAAAATCGATTGAAAAGATTGAAAAATTTGGAAGTAGACAAACGGAAAAATTAAATAAAATAAAAAAACGAAAAATTGTGATATCAGAAAATATTACCATTCTATTAACACCATATATACTGACACCTCACGCATTACGATTTAAGTATAAAAAATATATTTGCCTCGCTCTTGCTCCACTCTCCCAAAATAAATTTTCATTAATATTGATTCAGCCAGTGAACATGTCCACACATGTTAGGTCCATAAGGGAAACTTAACCACTTCCATTTCCCTTGAAACGAACTCGCCCACCTCATCTTATTGACCACTATTTTTAAACCCCTGTGTGGGTGAACACGTAAATGTAAAAGTCCACTCGGACGTTTCAGCGTCATGATAATTTTCATAAACCCGGACTTGACATATTTCCGCCGACACATGTACATACTTGAAGTCCTTTCAGTCCTCAAAGGATTAAATTCGCTCTAATTAGCTTCTCGTGTCCACCCACAATCGGTCGTAATTTGTGTTATCTTCACCTATTAAGCTCCGAAGTGCACAACTGGATCGCGTGCAAGCTCTCAGAAATCTTAGAATGTGTTAAATATGCAAACTACTAATGTCCATACTTTGCACTTCGTTTTTGTTATCGCAAATCCGGTCACGTTCTAACTGCACTTTTTATTTATTTTAGTTCCAGAGCGGTTAAATTGTGTGCTAAATTATAAGCTGAGCTTTGACAGCCGAAACCGCGTTTTCCCTTCGAAGCTTTAATATTCTTCGTTTGCCATAAATATAGAGTCGGCATGGGAGATAGGGTGGAAATACGATTTTTATTTTTTTGGTGAGTTTTACCGGTTTTTTATGGCGAAATATGACTTATTAAGGAGCGTTTGGGGCGAAATCGATAGACGCTGCGAAACATAACATTGTAGAAAAAATTTAATTCCGAGGTAGAACCCCGATATATTTTTTTAATTTAGTTATTTTGTTGCAGCCCACGGCAACCCCCACCATGGACTTCTCCCCCACCCCCTAGCCAAAATGCAGACTATGATCGTCTTGGACAAGCCTTCGACCGAAGCCAACTCCACATTCTTCCACCACGAAAACACCACCTTCTACAAGTCCACCCTCCACGAAATCAGCACTAAGCCGTCCTCCGCCCTCAACAGCAGCGACTGGGGCCCGAAACGCGACCCCCTCTCCATCGTCATCCCCATCACCGTCATCTACACCCTCACTTTCGTCAGCGGGGTGGTCGGCAACGTCAGCACTTGCATTGTCATCGCCCGCAACAAATCCATGCACACCGCCACCAACTACTACCTCTTCAGCCTCGCCATCTCCGACCTGCTCCTCCTGGTGTCCGGTCTGCCCCCCGAGATCTACTCCATATGGTCCAAGTACCCCTACGTCTTCGGCGAAGCCTTCTGCGTCATGCAAGGCTTCGCAGCCGAGACTTCCGCCAACGCCACTGTGTTGACCATCACGGCCTTCACGGTCGAGAGATACCTGGCGATTTGCCACCCCTTCCTGTCACACACGCTGTCCAAACTGAACCGCGCCATCAAGTTCATCATCGCGATTTGGATGGTGGCCATGTGTCTGGCCATACCTCAAGCCATGGCATTTGGCGTGGTGTACGAGACTCTGGCCGATGGGAGCGTGGTTGAAGATCACTGTGTCTGCATGGTGAAACGACTAGTCATACCACACGCTTTCGAAATTTCCACATTCTTGTTTTTCGTGGGGCCCATGTCTCTGATTACGGTGCTGTACGTGTTGATCGGGCTGCAGCTGCACAAGTCGACGGTGCGGCCATCGAGGGGTAATAGTGTGAAGCTGAAGCACAGGGTGTACAAGCAGATTAATCCGGCTCTGGCCAATGGGGACGCTGGAGAGAAGACTGTGGAGGAGGAGGGGAGGAAGAATTTCGCCAAGAATGCACAGGCGACGAAGCACGTGGTGAAGATGCTGAGTAAGCAATTTTGCATTGTTAACTGTATATATTATATTTAGAAATGTTTTTTTTTGAACTGTAGCCCCAAATTCTATTAGAAATTTATCAAGAAAAAAAAATTTGCCTTTCTCTACAGAATCGTATGTATGAACAAGCAGTGGCCCGCCCACCCACCCCCCTCTTGAGTCTAGTGACTATTTTTAATACCGTTAATTGATGTTACAGTTATATGTACCTCATTGGTTCTAATTTATAAGAATCAAAATAAATGTGATAACAAAATTGTAGTCCTACATTCTATTATTTGCCAATATCAAATTGAACTTTCGTCTTCAAGCCATTATGATTTTTTAAATATTATTTCTACCACTTGTCATAACTGACAACTATTTTATCTTATTGGAATCTCAGACAAATCTGTTAAACCCCTTGTGAGAAAATTGATAAAAATTGTAAACAAAGTATCCAGAAAATATTAAGTTGGTGTTAAATAATATAACAGAAATTAGAATTATATATAAAAAGAAATTTCAATGATGCTCCTCCCACTCGCACTAGCTCCACCTTAATAAATCATTTCATTGGCTCGGAGAAGAAAGGTGGCGTTTATAGATATACCAGAGTCTGTCTATTTTCTAAGATTTAAATGTTTCTTTCTAAACACTGACGGTAAAGTCGTTTTTCGCATTTAAATTAAATGTCAATAACATTCATCTTACGTCTTAGAGCCAATAAAACGCGTCATCAAAACGGAGTAGGGGTGGGTGGGTGGGGTCACTTTTGAATTTGCTTTAAGTATTAGATTCTACCACTTGTCATACCAGAACTCAGATCCAATTTTGCAGTGAATAAACTGTTAAGGCAATGAAATGGAGAAGGAAGATGGGCGGAGCTAAGTTTACATTTCTTCGGCATAGTCTTACAAGCAAAAATAGCCCCGCCCACCCGCCCCAGCCTTGTTCTTAGGAATTACTCTTAATATTGCTAATTAATGACAAACTATTTTTTCGTGTTGGAATCTCAAAAAAGTCTGTTAAATCACTGGTGAAGGAATAGATAAAAATGGTAATTAAAGTATCCAGAAAATATTAAATTGGTCTTAGATAAACATAACAAAAGTGGGAAAAAGATATGTCACTAACTCTCCTCCCACTCGCACTAGCTCCACCTTAATAAATCATTTCATTGGCTCGGAGAAGAAGGGTGGCGTTTATAGATATACCAGGGTGTGTCTACTTTCCAAGATTTTTAAATGTTTCTATCTAAACACTGAAGTTTTAGTTCTTTTTCGAATTAAAATTAAGTTTCTAAAAAAAATTGTACTGGGTTCTGTTACTTGTCAATAATATTCAACGTACGTCTTAGAGCCAATAAAACGGGTCATCAAAACGGAGTAGGGGTGGGTGGGCGGGGTCACTTTTGAATTTGCTTTAAATATTAGATTCTACCACTTGTCCCACCAGAATTCAGATCCCATTTTACAGTAAATAAAATGTTAAAGCAATGAAATGCAGAAGGAAGATGGGCGGAGCTAAGTTTACATTTCTTCTACATAGTCTTCCAAGCAAAAAATAGCCCCGCCCACCCGCCCCAGTCTTGTTCTTAGGGACTACTCTTAATATTGCTAATTAATGACAGATTATTTTATCTTCTTGGAATCTCAGAAAAATTTCTTAAACCATTGATGAGGAAATAGATAAAAATAGTAATTAAAGTGTCCGGAAAATGTTAAATTGGTCTTACATAAACAACAAAAGTGGGAAAAAGAAATGTCACTAATTCTCCTCCCACTCGCACTAGCTCCACCTTAATAAATCATTTCATTGGCTCGGAGAAGAAAGATGGCGTTTATAGATAAGGTATACCAGAGTGTGTCTACTTTCTAAGAATTTTAAATGTTTCTATCTAAATACTGAAGGCTAATTTGTTTTTCGAATAAAAATTAAAAGTTTATAAAAAAAAATGTACTGGATTTTGTTATTTCTCAATAACATTCAACTCACGTCTTAGAGCCAATAAAATGGGTCATCAAAACGGAGTAGGGGTGGGTGGGTGGGGTCACTTTTAAAATTGCGCTAAATATTAGATTAATACCACTTGTCATAGGAAACTCAGTACTCATTTTACATATAATAAAATGTTAAAGCAATGAAATGCAGAAGGAAGGTGGGTAGAGCCAAGTCTACATTTCTTCTACATAGTCTACAAGCAAGAAATATCCCCGCCCACCCGCCCCACTCTTGTTTTTAGGAACAACTATAGATATTGTTTATTAATGACAACTATATTATCTTACTGGAATTCCAGAAAAATTTGTTAAACCACTGGTAAGGAAATAGACAAGTATGGTAATTAAAGTATCCAGAAAATATTAAATTGACGTTAAATAAACATAACAGGAGTGAGAAAAAGAAATGTCACTGATTCTCCTCCCACTCGCACTAGCTCCACCTTAGTAAATCATTTCATTGGCCCGGAGAAGAAGGGCGGCGTTTATAAATATACCAGAATGTGTCTACTTTCTTTGATTTTTAAATGTTTCTTTGTAAACGCTGACGGTAAAGTCGTTTTTCGAATGAAAATTAATAAATTAAAAGAAAATTGTACAGGATTCCGTTATTTCTTAGTATAACTTTCAACTTACGTCTCAGATCCACTAAAACGAATTAGCAAAACGGACTAGGGGTGGGTCGGCGGGGTCACTTTTGACTTTGATTTAAATCTTAAATTCCACCACCTGTTTTACCAGAATTGACTACCCATTTTACAGTAAATGAAATGTTAAGACAATGAAATGGAGAAGGAAGATGGGCGGAGCTAAGTTTACATTTCTTCTATAAAGACTACAGGCAAGAAATAGCCCCGCCCACCCACCCCACTCTTGTTTTTAGGGACTACTCTTAATATTGTTAATTAATGACAACTATATTATCTTACTGGAATCTCAGAAAAATCTGTTAAATCACTGGTAAGGAAATAGACAAAAATGGCAATTAAAGTATCCAGAAAATATTAAATTGGCGGTGAATAAACATAACAGGAGTGAGAAAAAGAAATGTCACTGATTCTCCTCCCACTCGCACTAGCTCCACCTTAATAAAACATTTCATTGGCTAGGAGAAGGAAGGTGGCGTTTATAGATAAGATATACCAGAGTGTGTCTACTTTGTAAGTTTTTTAAATGTTTCTATCTAAACACTGAAGGCTAAGTCGTTTTTCGAATAAAAATTAAAAGTTTATAAAAAAAATTATACTGGATTCTGCTATTTGTCAATAATATTCAACTTACGTCTTAGTGCCAATAAAACGGGTCATCACAACGGAGTAAGGGTGGGTGGGCGGGGTCACTTTTGAATTTGCTTTAAATATTAGATTATTACCACTTGTCATACGAAACTCAATAACCATTTTACAGTAAATAAAATGTTAAAGCAATGAAATGCAGAAGGAAGATGGGTGAAGCTAAGTTTACATTTCTTCTACATAGTCTTACAAGCAAGAAATAGTCCCGCCCACCCGCCCCAGTCTTGCTCTTAGGGATTACTCTTAATATTGCTAATTAATGGCAAACTATTTTATCTTCTTGGAATCTCAGAAAAATCTCTTAAACCATTGATGAGGAAATAGATAAAAATAGTAATTAAAGTGTCCAGAAAATGTTAAATTGGTCTTACATAAACAACAAAAGTGGGAAGAAGAAATGTCACTAATTCTCCTCCCACTCGCACTAGCTCCACTTTAATCAATCATTTCATTTACTCGGAGAAGAAATGTCGCTTTTATAGATATACCAGAGTGTGTCTACTTTCTAAGATTTTTAAATGTTTGTATCTAAACACTCACGGTTAAGTCGTTTTTCGAATAAAAATCAAAAGTTTATAAAAAAAATCGTACTGGGTTCTGTTATTTGTCAATAATATTCAACTCACGTCTTAGAGCCAATAAAACGGGTCATAAAAACGGAGTAGGGGTGGGTGGGCGGGGTCACTTTTGAATTTGCTTTAAGCATTAAATTCTACAACTTGTCATACCAGAACTCAGATCCAATTTTGCAGTGAATAAACTGTTAAGGCAATGAAATGGAGAAGGAAGATGGGCGGAGCTAAGTTTACATTTCTTCGGCATAGTCTTACAAGCAAAAAATAGCCCCGCCCACCCGCCCCAGTCTTGTTCTTGGGGACCAATCTTAATATTGCTAATTAATGATAAACTATTTTATCCTCTTGGAATGTCAGAAAAATCTGTTAAACCACTGGTGAGGAAATAGATAAAAATGGAAATTAAAGTGTCCAGAAAATATTAAATTGGCTTAAATAAACATAACAAAAGTGAAAAAAAGAAATATCACCAATTCTCCTCCCTCTCGCACTAGCTCCACCTTAATAAATCATTTCATTGGCTCGGAGAAGAAAGGTGGCGTTTGTAGATAAGATATACCACAGTGTGTCTACTTTCTAAGATTTTTAAATGTTTCTATCTAAACTCTGAAGGTTAAGTCGTTTTTCGAATAAAAATTAAAAGTTTATAAAAAAAATTGTTCTGGATTCTGTTATTTGTCAATAACATTCAACTTACGTCTTAGAGCCACTCGAACGGGTCATCAACACGGACTAGAGGTGGGTGGGCGGTGTCACTTTAGAATTTGCTTTAAGTATTTGATTCTACCACTTGTCATACCAGAATTCAGATTCCATTTTGCAGTAAATAAACTGTTAAGCCAATGAAATGGCGAAGGAAGATGGGCGGAGCTAAGTTTACATTTTTTCTACATAGTCTTACAAGCAAAAATTAGCCCCGCCCACCCGCCCCAGTCTTGTTCGTAGGGACTACTATTAATATTGATAATTAATGACAAACTATTTTATCTTCTTGAAATCTCAGAAAAATCTGTTGAACCACTGGTGAGGAAATAGATAAAAATGGTAATTAAAGTGTCCAGAAAATATTAAATTGGCCTTAAATAAACATAACAAAAGTGGGAAAAAGAAATGTCACTAATTCTCCTCCCACTCGCACTAGCTCCACCTTAATAAATCATTTCATTGGCTCAGAGAAGGAAGGTGGCATTTATAGATAAGATATAACAGAGTGTGTCTACTTTGTAAGATTTTTAAATGTTTCTATCTAAACACTGACGGTTAAGTCGTTTTTTGATTAAAAATTAAAAGTTTATAACTAAAAATTGTACTGAATTCTGTTATTTTTCAAAAAAATTCAACTTACGTCTTAGAGCCAATAAAATAGGTCATCAAAACGGAGTAGGGGTGGGTGGGCGGGGTCACTGTTGAATTTGCTTTAAACATTAGATTATTACCACTTGTCATACGAAACTCAGTACACATTTTACAGTAAATAAAATGTTAAAGCAATGAAATGCAGAGGGAAGATGTGTGGAACTAAATTTACATTTCTCCTAAATAGTCTTACAAGCAAAAAATAACCCCGCCCGCCCGCCCCTGTCTTGCTCTCAGGGACTACTCCTAATATTGCTAATTAATGGCAAACTATTTTATCTTCTTGGAATCTCGAAAAAATCTGTTTAACCACTGGTGAGGAAATAGATAAAAATGGTAATTAAAGTGTCCAGAAAATATTAAATTTGTCTTAAATAAACATAACAAAAGTGGGAAAAAGAAATGTCACTAATTCTCCTCCCACTCGCACTAGCTTCACCTTAATAAATCATTTCATTGGCTCGGAGAAGAAAGGTGGCGTTTATAGATAAGATATACGAGAGTGTGTCTACTTTCTAGGATTTTTAAGTGTTTCTGTCTAAACACTAACGGTTAAGTTGTTTTTCGAATAAAAATTAAAAGTTTAAAAAAAAATTGTACTGGATTCTGTTATTTGTCAATAACATTCAAGTTGCGTCTTAGAGCCAATAAAAGGGGTCATGAAAACGGAGTAGGGGTGGGTGGGCGGGGTCACTTTTGAATTTGCTTTAAATATTAGATTATTACCACTTGTCATACGAAACTCAGTACCCATTCTACAGTAAATAAACTGTTAAAGCAATGAAATGCAGAAGGAAGATGGGTGGAGCCAAGTTTACATTTGTTCTAGATAGTCTTACAAGCAAAAAATAGCCCCGCCCACCCACCCCAGTCTTGTTCTCAGGGATTACTCTTAATATTGCTAATTAATGACAAACTATTTAATCTTCTTGGAATCTCAGAAAAATCTGTTAATCCACAGGTGAGGAATAAATTAAAATGGTAATTAAAGTGTCCAGAAAATGTTAAATTGGTCTTACAAAAACAACAAAAGTTGGAAAAAGAAATGTCATTAATTCACCTCCTACTCGCACTAGCTCCACCTTAATAAATCATTTCATTGGCTCGGAGAAGAAATGTGGCTTTTATAGATAAGATATACCAGAGTGCGTCTAATTTCTATGATTTTTAAGTGTTTCTATGTAAACGCTGACGGCAAAGTCGTTTTTCGAATGAAAATTAAAATTAAGAGAAAAAAATTATACTGGATTCTGCTATTTGTCAATAACATTCAACCTACGTCTTAGTGCCAATAAAACGGGTCATCACAACGGAGTAGGGGTGGGTGGGCGGGCACACTTTTGAATTTGCTTTAAATATTAGATTCTACCACTTGTCATACCAGAATCGAGATCCCACTTTGCAGGAATAAAATGTTAAGCCAATGAAATGGAGAAGGAAGATGGGCGGAGCTAAGTTTACATTTCTTCTACATAGTCTTACAAGCAAAAAATAGCGCCGCCCACCCGCCCCAATCTTGTTCTTACGCACTACTCTTAATATTGCTAATTAATGACAAACTATTTTATCTTCTTTGAATCTCAGAAAAATCTGTTAAACCCCTGGTGAGAAAATAGAGAAAAATTGTAAACAAAGTATAAACAAAATATTAATCTGGTGTTAAATAAACATAACAGAAGTTAGAATTATATATAAAAAGAAATATCAATGATGCTCCTCCCACTCACACAAGCTACTTCTCATTAAATCATTTCATTGGCCGGAGAAATAGGACGATGTTTATTATTGTACCACAGTGTGTCTAATTTCTATAATTTTTAAATGTTTCCATGTAAACATTGACGGTAGAGTCGTTTTTGGAATAAAAATAAAAATTTTATAAAAAAAAAATCTACTAGATTCTGTCATTTGTCAATATAAAACCCAACTTACGTCTCAGATCCAATAAAATGAGTCACCAAAACGGAGTGGGTGGGGGTAGCCGGGGTCACTTTTGACTTTGATTTAAATCTTAGATTCTACCACTTGCCATAGCAGAATTCAGTTACCATATTAAAATAAATAAAATGTTAAGGCACTGAAATGGAGAAAGAAGATGGGCGGAGCTAAGTTTACATTTCTTGTATATAGTCTTACAAGCAAAAAGTAGCCCCCCCCACCCGCCCCAGTCTCGTTCTTAGGGACTACTCTCATTATTGCTAATTAATGACAAACTATTTTATCTTCTTAAAATCTCAGAAAAATCTGTTAAATCACTGGTGAGGAAATAGATAAAAATGGTAATTAAAGTGTCCAGAAAATATTAAATCGGTCTTAAATAAACATAACAAGAGTGGGAAAAAGAAATGTCACTAATTCTCCTCCCACTTACACTAGGTCCACCCTAATAAATCATTTCATTGGCTCGGGGAAGAAATGGCGTTTATGGACAAGATATACCAGAGTGTGTCTACTTTCTAAGATTTTTAAATGTTTCTATCTAACCACAGAGTGTTAAGTCGTTTTTCGAATAAAAATTAAAAGTTTTTAAAAAAAAATTGTACTGGATTCTGTTATTTGTCAATAACATTCAACTCACTTCTTAGAGCCAATAAAACGGGTCATCAAAACGGAGTAGGGGTGGGTGGGCGGGGTCACTGTTGAATTTGCTTTAAATATTAGATTATTACCACTTGTCATACGAAACTCAGTACCTATTTTACAGTAAATAAAATGTTAAAGCAATGAAATGCAGAGGGAAGATGGGTGGAACGAAGTTTACATTTCTCCTACATAGTCTTACTAGCAAAAAATAGCCCCGCCCACCCGCCCCTGTCTTATTGTCAGGGACTACTCTTAATATTGCTAATTAATGACAAACTATTTTTTTTCTTGGAATCTCAGACAAATCTATTAAACCACTGGTGAGGAAATAAATAAAAATGGTAATTAAAGTGTTCAAAAAATATTAAATTTGTCTTAAATAATCACAACAAAAGTGTGAAAAAGAAATGTCACTAATTCTCCTCCCACTCGCACTAGCTCCACCTTAATAAATCATTTCATTGGCTCGGAGAAGAAAGGTGGCCTTTATAGATATACCAGAATGTGCCTACTTTCTATGATTTTTAAATGTTTCTATGTAAACGCTGACGGCAAAGTCGTTTTTCAAATGAAAATTAAAATTAAGAGAAAAAAATTGTACTGGATTCTGTCATTTTTCAATAAAATTCAACTTACGTCTTAGAGCCAATAAAATGGGTCATCAAAACGGAGCAGGGGTGGGTGGGCGGGGTCACTTTTGAAATTGCTTTAAATATTAGATTAATACCACTTGTCACACGAAACTCAGTACTCATTTTACAGTAAATAAAATGTTAAAGCAATGAAATGCAGAAGGAAGATGGGTGGAGGCAAGTTTTAATTTCTTCTACATAGTCTTACAAGCAAAAAATAGCCCCGCCCACCCGCCCCAGTCTTGTTCTTAGGGACCACTCTTAACATTGCCAATTAATGACAAACTATTTTATCTTCTTGGAATCTCGGAAAAATCTGTTAAACCACTGGTGAGGAAATAGATAAAAATGGAAATTTAAGTGTCCAGAAAATTTTAAATTGGTCTTAAATAAACATAACAAAAGTGAGAAAAAGAAATGTCACTAATTCTCCTCCCACTTGCACTAGCTCCACCTTAATAAACCATTTCATTGACTCAGAGAAGAAAAGTGACGTTTATAGATAAGATATACCAGAGTGTTTCTACTTTCTAAGATTTTAAAATGTTTCTATCTAAACACTGACAGTTAAGTCGTTTTTCGAATAAAAATTAAAAGTTTATAAATAAATTCAATTCCTACTTTAGAGAAATAATATAATTTAGCCAAATGGAGAAATGACGTGAGTGGAGCTTCTTTCTACAGAGTCTCATGAACAAACAATAGCCCCGCCCACCCACCCACCTCTTCATTCTGGTGACCACTTTTAATATTGAAATTAATGATAGAATTATCATCTTATTAGAATCCCATTCAATTCGGTTGAACCGTTGGTGAGAAAATAAATAAATTTGTATATAAAATATCTAAGGTGAGAAATATATTTAAAACGCAATATTACTGATGCTCCTCCCACTTGTACAAGCTCCACCTTAATAAATCATTTCATTGGCCCGAAGAAGAAGGGCGGCTTCTATAATTGCACCAGTGTGTCTATTTTCTAGGATTTTTAAATGTTTCTATGTAAGCACAGACGGTAAAGTCGTTTTTGAATAAATATTAAAATTTTATAAAAAAAATGTTGTACTAGATTCTGTTATTTGTCAATATAAATTCCAACTTACGTCTCAGAGCCAATACAATGGGTCATCAAAACGGAGTAGGGGTGGGTAGGTGGGGCCACGTTTGACTTTGATTTAAATCTTATATTCTACCACGAATCAAAGCAAAATGCAATAATTCCTACTTTACAGAAACAATATTATTTAGCAAAATGGAGACATGATGGAGCTAAGTTGAACTTCTTTCTACAGAGTCTCATGAACAAACAATAGTCCCGCCCACCCACCCACCTCTTCATTCTGGTGACCACTTTTAATATTGTTTGTGGTGATTGTTGGTGAGAAAATAGATAAATTTGTAAATAAAATATCTAACGTGAGAATTATATTTAAAACGCAATATCACTGATGCTCCGCCCACTTGTACAAGCTCCACCTTAAAAAATCATTTCTTTGGTTCAGAGAGTAGGGGCGGCGCATACAGTTATACATTGTGTCTACTTCGTGCGATTTTTAAATCAAGGACAAAATTGATTTTCGAACCGACTATTTTCAATATTTTAAAGAACTATTTCAGACAGACGCTTATTATCAAAACTTCACCCGTCAAAAATCCGTGCCTTACTCTGAATATATGAATAAATCCAGCATTGTTTACATAAGAAAATTCTTTAAATTCTCAAACATTCTCTCCAAATTCCCCGCTACTCAAACACACTTGAAAACACTCGTCCAATCTCCGCCCAATAATACCAAAGAAAAACACATTGTCAACCGAAAAGGTCAATAAGTCCCTAATATAAAAGAAATGAAATATTAATCCGCGAAACATGAGCTGAAACTCGAACCAACAAACTACCCACAATAAATTATTCCGGAAAGCAGATGCGGAAAATCGCCGGGTCAGGTTCAAGGAAAGCTACAAAGCAACACGCCGACTAAAATTCCACGTTTACAACCCGAATCGCGTGAGATACAAACCCATTACGCAACCGGTAATTATTTCGCATACTTTTCTATTTCGTAGCAAATCGCAAAGTTCGCCCCAAACCGTGATATATGAACACTAAAGATGAATCCCGGCTGTCCTCAAGCGAGGAAAACGTTTCCGTTCCGATGAAAGTTTCCACTAAGGAAATTGCTTTCGGAAAATCGGAATTAGACATTTTTCGTTATTTATGCACTGTTTGTATCTAGCGAAGACCTTGGATGTGATACGAAATAAACGAAACGAGGAACTGGTAGCGATTGACGCAAATCGAAAAAACTATCTGAAAATGAAGGTTTAAGGAGGTGCTTACACGGACGGGGTTTGGGCCAGACGCGCGGTTTTCGGTTTAGGGAAAGCGGGCTTTGTGTGGTGGAGTTCATCGACGTGCGTGCTTGAGTGAGGTGACCTTCAGGTGTCTGCGGTAGCAGGTTGAAACATTTGTTGTTTAGTAGCTGGGTTTTAATTAATGTTTATGTGTAAGCATAAATTTAATTACTTCATTAAAAAATAGCTGTTGATTTATGCAACGGCAATTTTGTAAACACGTTAGTTTAAAATGCACTCGTAATATTTGTAGTTTATTTTTAACAATACTCTGATCTAACGGGGTTGCTGTTACGTTCGAAAAATTGCGACAAATGTGACATGACAGAAAGAAAAAGACGCAATGCGGAATTCATTTTTAGTACAAGAAGACACATGTTTGGGTTATTAGCGAATCTTACAAATATTCCGGAATTTATATGTAAAAAAAAAACGTAATATTGAATTTTATTTATTATGTTTCAAGTTATATTTGGATCGTTTAGATATGTATTCTCTAATAAGCAGGCATGTGGGGATAAAATACGAATTCCACTCGATTTAAGTTTAGGGTAAAGAATGTCTAAGTTGAAAAAAATGTTTCCTTGTTTAATTAATTAATCTAAGACGACAAAGTCTAATAAATAATCTAAATGAAAAATACCAAGACTTACCCAACAGTAAATTAACAACCAATTTATCCACTTATTTCTTGAGCAACACGCATTAGTTCAGTTTAGTAGCTACTAAGCCTCAATATATATTACACTGATGAATAAATCAACCAATAAACCACACACCGTGTCCTCGTCACTTGTCACTTCAAATTCACGCGTTTACTCCAAACACCATCACTAACCTAACATTACTTAAATGTTACCCACATAAACAAACCTACACTAAGTAGAGTCTTCGCCACTTCTGACGTTGCTGCTTTAGATAATTAGACCAAAACCGGTATAACAGCCATGGCCGTTATTAAAAAAATTTGATAAACTCGGAATCCAAAATGCGAGAGATTCACGCTTTAACTTTGACCCGTTGCTAAACCACGTTCGAACTTTGCGAATCTCACAAAGTTAATGCAGATATAAATCAAAACAAAATTTAGCACCGAGCCGAAATTATTGACTAAATTTCGTGTGACATTAATTTTGATAGTCGCGTAAGAACCGGTATTTGGCAACGCGATGGTGTCTTCAAGGACAGGAATTTTGTTAAAAAATACTGAATTTATTAGAAATTGTTGAGGTCGCTTGGTGGACTTGAGTTCCGCATTTTTTCTCTTGGGGGAAAAATGGTTTAATTGGTGTTTACCGGTGGAGTTGTATGCGTAAAACATATAATGAACGCGTCGCTGTATTTTTTTGTTTCGGACTTTTGTCCATTACGATTTAAATTCTACTGAAATTTGTCGCTCGTTACAAGTTTTTTTAATTCGAAAGACAATCCCAGTGTTGAATAATCCAAAAATCAAGTTATGTTTTTGTCGATTTAGTAAATTTGCAATTCCGTAAATCCTGCGCCATTTGTCAATCAAGTTTTTCAAGAATCAACTAATTAATCTTTAAAAAAACTAAATTACATAAATTAAATTTTTAAATGCGACTCGTAATTGCATGATATTTCCTTGTCTACTCGGAATTACAAAACGTTTTAAATTTAATCGATAATGTAACTTCAGTGTTTGATGAGACACCCTGTATAAGCAGAAACTTGAATTGTTTGATTGTTCTAAAAGAGGCGAGGGAAGTTCTGTCGAAAATTTTAAAACCAGCAGTGTCTTTTACGTTTAGAATGTGAAGGAGTTTTGGGTATCTTAGGTGTTTCTTTTCCGAATTTGAAAGAATCTTCTGGGCAACTTGTGTTATTTTTCCAGTGTTTGAAAGAATCTTAGAATCCTCTAGTGTTTTTTTTTTAATCCAAAGAAACCTTGAAGAACCCTAGTGTAGTACTTTATTCTTGAAAGTATAAAAAATCCTCAAATATTCTTTTTTAAAACTCTTTCAAAGTAAAGAGTTTGAAAGAATCTTCGGGGTTCTCTGTCATATTTTTGAAAGAATTTGAAAAATTCCTAGGGATTCCTGTGTCTTCTTTAAGAAACAGAAGAAAGAATCTTAGAAGTCTCTAGTGTCTTTTTTATTTAATCGAAAGGAAACTTGAGGGTCTCTGGTGTGGTGTTTTATACTTGAAAGTACAGAAAAAATCTCGAGGATTATTGTATGTAGAATTTTTTCAAAGAAATGTGTTTGAAAGAAATTTGGTGGCCTTTAATGCTTCATTTTTGAAAGAATTTGAAAATCTTAGGTACCACTAGTGTCTTTTACGTATAGAATGTGAAGGAGTTTTGGGTATCTATGGTGTTTCTTTTCCGAATTTGAAAGAATCTTCCGGGCAATTTGTGTTATTTTTCTAAGAGTTTGAAAGAATCTTAGAATCTTCGAGTGTTTTTTTTTTAATCCAAAGAAACATTGAGGGCCCCTAGTGCAATGTTTTATTCTTGAAAATATGAACAAATCCTCGAGGATTCTTCTATTTAGAACTCTTTCAAAGTAAAGAGTTTGAAAGAATCTTCGGGCTTCTCTGTGTCATATTTTTGAAAGAATTTGAACAATTCCGAGGGATCCATGTGTCTTGAATAAGAAACAGTTTGAAAGAATCGTAGGAGTCTGTGGTGTCCTTTTTTTAATCTAAACGAACCTGGAGTGGTGTTTTATTCTTGCAAACATAACGAAATTCTCGAGAATCCTTCTACTTAGAATTCTTTCAAACAAATAGTTTGAAGGAATCTTCGAGGCCCTTAGTCCTTTATTTTCGAAAGAATTTGAAAATCTTTGCAACCATTAATGTCTTTTACGTATAGAATGCGAGGGAGATTTGGCTATCTAAGGTGTATTTTTTTGAATTTAAAAGAATCTTCCCGTCAATTTGTGTTATATTTCTAAAAGAGTTTGAAAGAATCTTAGAATCCCCCAGTGCTCTTTTTTAATCCAAAGAAACCTTGAAGGCCCCTAGTGTAGTACTTTATTCTTGAAAGTATAAAAAATCCTCAAAAATTCTTCTGTTTAAAACTTCTTCAAAGCAAAGAGTTTGAAAGAATCTTCGGGGTTTTCTGTCATATTTTTGAAAGAATTTGAAAAATTCCGAGGGATCCTTGTGTCTTCTTTAAGAAACAGAAGAAAGAATCTTAGAAGTCTCTAGTGTCTTTTTTATTTAATCGAAAGGAAACTTGAGGGTCTCCGATGTGGTGTTTTATTCTTGAAAGTACAAAAAAATTTTCGAGGATTCTTGTATTTAGAATTTTTCCAAAGAAAAGTGTTTGAAAGAATTTTGGTGGCCTTTAAAGCTTTATTTTTGAAAGAATTTGAAAATCTTAGGAACCACTAGTGTCCTTTACGTATAGAATGTGAAGGAGTTTTGGGTATCTAAGGTGTTTCTTTTCCGAATTTGAAAGAATCTTCCGGTCAACTTGTGTTATTTTTCTGAGAGTTTGGAAGAATCTTAGACTCTTCTAGTGTTTTTTTTTTTTAAATCCAAAGAAACCTTGAAACCCATAGTGCAATGTTTTATTCTTGAAAGTATAAACAAATCCTCGAGTATTCTTCTATTTAGAACTCTTTCAAAGTAAAGAGTTTGAAAGAATATTCGGGCTTCTGTGTGTCATATTTTTGAAAGAATTTGAAAAATTCCGAGGGATCATTGTGTCTTCTTAAAAATCAGAAGAAAGAATCTTAGAAGTCTCTGGTGTGGTGTTTTATTCTTGAAAGTACAAAAAAAATCTCGAGGAATTCTTATTTAGAATTTTTTCAAAGAAATGTGTTTGAAAGAATTTTGGTGACTTTTAATGCTTTATTTTTGAAAGAATTTGAAAATCTTAGGTACCACTAGTGTCTTTTACGTATAGAATGTGAAGGAGTTTTGGGTATCTATGGTGTTTCTTTTCCGAATTTGAAAGAATCTTCCGGGCAATTTGTGTTATATTTCTAAGAGTTTAAAAGAATCGTAGAATCTTCTGGTGTTTTTTTTAATCCAAAGAAACCTTGAGGGCCCCTAGTGCAATGTTTTATTCTTGAAAGTATAAACAAATCCTCGAGGATTCTCCTATTTAGAACTCTTTCAAAGTGAAGAGTTTGAAAGAATCTTCGGGCTTCTCTGTCATATTTTTGAAAGAATTTGAACAATTACGTGGAATCCTTGTGTCTCGAATAAGAAACAGTTTGAAAGAATCGTAGAAGTCTGTGGTGTCCTTATTTTAATCTAAACGAGAATCCTTCTATTTAGAATTCTTTCAAACAAATAGTT
Source organism: Zophobas morio (assembly GCF_036711695.1). Classification (NCBI taxonomy): domain Eukaryota; kingdom Metazoa; phylum Arthropoda; class Insecta; order Coleoptera; family Tenebrionidae; genus Zophobas; species Zophobas morio. Next base: position 97,270 of record NW_026972683.1, read on the forward strand.
TGAAAGAATCTTGGAGGCCCTTAGTTCTATATTTTTGAAAGAATTTGAACATCTTAGCTGCCATTAGTGTCTTTTACGTATAGAATATGAGGGAGATTTGGCTGTCTAACGTGTATTTTTTCGAATTTAAAAAAAATCTTTCCGTCAATTTGTGTTAAATTTCTCAAAGGGTTTGAAAGCATCTTAGAATCTTCCTATTTTTATTTTAATCCAAAGAAACCTTGAAGGCCCCTAGTGTAGTACTTTATTCTTGAAAGTATAAAAAATCCCCAAAGATTCTTCTATTTCGAACTCTTTCAAAGTAAAGAGTTTGAAAGAATCTTCGGGGTTCTCTGTCATATTTTTGAAAGAATTTGAAAAATTCCGAGGAATCCTTGTGTCTTCTTTAAGAAACAGAAGAAAGAATCTTAGAAGTCTCTAGTGTCTTTTTTATTTAATCGAAAAGAAACTTGAGGGTCTCTGGTGTAGTGTTTTATACTTGAAAGTACAAAAAAAATCTCGAGGATTCTTGTATTTAGAATGTTTTCAAAGAAATATGTTTGAAAGAATTTTGGTGACCTTTAATGTTTTAATTTTGAAAGAATTTGAAAATCTTAGGTACCACTAGTGTCTTTTACGTAAAGAATTTGAAGGAGTTTTGGGTATCTAAGGTGTTTCTTTTCCGAATTTGAAAGAATCTTCCGGGCAACTTGTGTTATTTTTTTAAGAGTTTGAAAGAATCTTCGGGGTTCTCTGTGTCATATTTTTGAAAAAATTTGAAAAATTTCAAGCGATCGTTTCTAAAGGAACCGTGGTGTGGTGTTTTATTCTTGAAACTGTAAAAAAAAATCTCGAGGATTTTTCTATTTAGAATTCTTCCAAAAGAAAGTGTTTGAAATGATTTTGGAGGCCATTAGTGCTTAATTTTTGAAAGAATTTGAAAATTTTATATCTCACTAGTCCATTTTACGAAAAGAATGTGAAATAGTTTTGGGGATTTCTGGTGTTTTATTTTTGAAAAAGTTTGAAAGAATCTTGGAGGACATTGGTGTTTTATTTTTGAAAGAATTTGAAAATTTTGCTTACCTTTAGTGTCTTTTACGTATATAATTTGAAGATGTTTTGGGTTTCTCAGGTGTTTTTTTTTCGATTTTTTGAAAGAATCTTCTAGGTCGTCTGTGTCATTTGAAAGAATCTTGTAGGTCCTCCGCCACATAACTGTAAGGATGCAACTAATGAAATTCGAAATAAAAAATACCGCTCACTACGGAAAATGAGGTTTTAGACATAATTTCTGCTCTAAAACCAAATGCGTCAGGATATGATGAAATTACCCTTCAGATGATCAAATTATGCTTCTCTGTTATATGTTAACATAAGGTTTACATTATCAATTGCTGTTTAGAGACTGTTTTTTTTCCACAAAGTTGGAAAATGGCCCTTGTCCGTCCTGTTCCCCAATCAACAGTTGTCAAATCGTTATCTGATTTACGGCCTATAAGTATCCTTCCAGCCTTATCAAAAATCCTTGAGAAAGTTATTTATAAACAGGTTGTGTGGAATAGCCTATGGCTAGACCCCGCCTAATCATGTATTTTTTTAACATGAATAAAGTCCTATGTATGTATGTATGTATGTATGTATGTATGTATGTATGTATATTTTTAAAAGAATTTGAGAGAATCTTAGGGACACCTCGTGTTTTTTTTTTAACTGAAAGAGCCTTGAAGACCTCTCGTATGGTGTTTTATTCTTGAAAGAGTAAAAATTTCTCGAGATTCTTCTATTTAGAGTTCTTTCAAAGGAAAGAGTTTGAAAGGATTTTGGAGGCTCTTAATGCTCTATTTTTGAAAGAATTTAAAAATATTAGGTACCGCTGGTGACTTTTGCATATAGAAAGTGGAAAAGTTATGGGAAACTCGTGGTTTTTTTCAGAATTTAAAAGATTCTTCCGGACCACTTGTTTTATGTTTTTAAAAAAGTTTAAAAGAATATTAGAAACTCCAAGTGTTTTTTTTTTTTTTTAATACAGAGAAACCCTGAGGGCCCTTAGTGTGGTGTTTTAATCATGAAAATATAAAAAAATCCTGGAGGATTCTTTTATTTAGAACTTTTTCAAAAGAAACAGTTTGAAAGAATCTTAGTAGCCTCTAGTGCCTTTTTTTAAGAATATGAAGGAATCTTGAGAGCTCTCGGTGTCTTATTGTTGAAGGAATAAAAAAATTCTCGTATATTCTCCTATTTTGTCTTTGACATAGTTTGAAAGAATCTTGGGGCCCTTAGTGCTCTATTTTTGAAAGAATTCGAAAATTTTAGATTTCGCTAGTGAATTTTACGAAAAGAATGTGAAATAGTTTTGGGAATTCCTGGTGTTTTATTTTTGAAAAAGTTTGAAAGAATCTTGGAGGACTTGAGTGTTTTATTTTTGGGAGAATTTGAGAATTTTGGGTACCTTTAATGTCTTCTACATTTAGAATGTGAAGAAGTTTTAGGTATCTCAATTGTTTCTTTTCCGATTTTTTGAAAGAATTTTCTAGATCCTCTGTTTAAATATTTTTAAAGAATTTGAGAGAATCTCAGGAGCTTCTAGTGTTTTTTTTTTAACTGAAAGAACCTTGAGGGTCTCTCGTGTGGTGTTTTATTCTTGAAAGCATAAAAATTTCTCGTGATACTTCTATTTAGAATTCTTTCAAAGGAAAGAGTTTGAAAGAATGTTAGAAACCCATAGTGTTTTTTAATGCAAAGAAACCTTGAGGGCCCTTAGTGTGGTGTTACAATTTTCAAAATGTAAAAAAATTCTCGAGGATTCTTCTATTTAGAACTCTTTCAAAAGGAAGAGTCTTTATCTAAGAATATGAATGAATCTTGAAAGCTCTCGGTGTCTTCTTCTTGAAGGAATAAACAAATTCTCGAGGACTCTTCTATTTTGTCTTTGAAAGAGTTTGAAAGAATCTTAGGGCCCCTAGTGCTTTATTTTTGAAAGAGTTCGAACATTTTGGATCTTACTAGTGAATTTTACGAAAAGAATGTGTAATAGTTTTGCGAATTCTTGGTGTTTTATTTTTGAAGAAGTTTGAAAGAATCTTGAAGGACTTTAGTCTTTTATATTTGAAAGAATTTGAAGATTTTGGTACCATTAGTGTCTTCTGCGTTTAGAATGTGAAGACGTTTTGGGAATCTCAGGTGTTTTTTTTTCCGATTTTTTGAAAGAATCTTCTAGATCCTCTGTTATATTTTTAAATGAATTTGAGAGAATCTTAGGAACTCTTAGTGGTTTTTTTTTTTAACTGAAAGAACCTTGAGGGTCTCTCGTGTGGTGTTTTATTCTTGAAAGCATAAAAATTTCTCGAGTGCTTCTATTTAGAATTCTTTCAAAGGAAAGAGTTTGAAAGAATTTTGGAGGCTCTTAGTGCTTTGTTTTTGAAAGAATTTTAAAAAATATTAGGTACCACTGGTGACTTTTTTATATACAATGTGAAGAAGTTATGAGTAACGCATATATTTTTCCGAATTTAAAAGATTCTTCCGGACTACTTGTATTATAATTTTAAAAGAGTTTGAAAGAATGTTAGAAACCCATAGTGTTTTTTAATACAAAGAAATCTTGAGGGCCCTTAGTGTGGTGTTACAATTTTGAAAATATAAAAAAATCCTCGAGGATTCTTCTATTTAGAACTCTTTCAAAAGGAAGAGTTTGAAAGAATCTCAGGAGTGTCTAATGTCTTTCTCTAAGAATATGAAGGAATCTAAAAAGCTCTCGGTGTCTTCTTCTTGAAGGAATAAACAAATTCTCAAGGATTCTTCTATTTTGTCTTTGAAAGAGTTTGAAAGAATCTTAGGGCCCCTAGTGCTTTGTTTTTGAAAGAATTCGAACATTTTGGATCTTACTAGTGAATTTTACGAAAAGAATGTGTAATAGTTTTGGGAATTCTTGGTGTTTTATTTTTGAAGAAGTTTGAAAGAATCTTGGAGGACTTTAGTCTTTTATATTTGAAAGAATTTGAAGATTTTGGTACCATTAGTGTCTTCTGCGTTTAGAATGTGAAGAAGTTTTGGGTATCTCAGGTGTTTTTTTCCGATTTTTTTAAAGAATCTTCTAGATCCTCTGTTTAAATATTTTTAAAAGAATTTGAGAGAATCTTAGGAACCCCTAGTGTTTTTTTAACTGAAAGAACCTTGAGGGTCTCTCGTGTGGTGTTTTATTCTTGAAAGCATAAAAATTTCTCGAGTGCTTCTAGTTAGAATTCTTTCAAAGGAAAGAGTTTGAAAGAATGTTAGAAACCCAAAGTGTTTTTTAATACAAAGAAATCTTGAGGGCCCTTAGTGTGGTGTAACAATTTTGAAAATATAAAAAATCCTCGAGGATTCTTCTATTTAGAACTCTTTCAAAAGGAAGAGTTTGAAAGAATCTCAGGAGCCTCTAGTGTCTTTATCTAACAATATGAATGAATCTTGAAAGCTCTCGGTGTCTTCTTCTTGAAGGAATAAACAAATTCTCGAGGATTCTTCTATTTTGTCTTTGAAAGAATCTTGGGGGCCCTAGTGCTTTATTTTTAAGAGAATTCAAACATTTTGGATCTTCCTAGTGAATTTTACGAAAAGAATGTGTAGTAGTTTTGGGAATTCTTGGTGTTTTATTTTTGAAGAAGTTTGAAAGAATCTTGCAGGACTTTAGTGTTTTATATTTGAAAGAATTTGAAGATTTTGGTACCATTAGTGTCTTCTGCGTTTAGAATGTGAAGAAGTTTTGGGTATCTCAGGTGTTTTTTTTCCGATTTTTTGAAAGAATCTTCTAGATCCTCTGTTTAAATATTTTTAAAAGAATTTGAGAGAATCTTAGGAACCCCTAGTGTTTTTTTTTAACTGAAAGAACCTTGAGGGTCTCTCGTGTGGTGTTTTATTCTTGAAAGCATAAAAATTTCTCGAGTGCTTCTATTTAGAATTCTTTCAAAGGAAAGAGTTTGAAAGAATGTTAGAAACCCAAAGTGTTTTTTAATACAAAGAAATCTTGAGGGCCCTTAGTGTGGTGTAACAATTTTGAAAATATAAAAAATCCTCGAGGATTCTTCTATTTAGAACTCTTTCAAAAGGAAGAGTTTGAAAGAATCTCAGGAGTGTCTAGTGTCTTTATCTAAGAATATGAAGGAATCTTGAAAGCTCTCGGTGTCTTCTTCTTGAAGGAATAAACAAATTCTCGAGGATTCTTCTATTTTGTTTTTGAAAGAGTTTCAAAGAATCTTGGGGCCCCTAGTGCTTTATTTTTGAAAGAATTCGAACATTTTGGATCTTACTAGTGAATTTTACGAAAATAATGTGTAGTAGTTTTGGGAATTCTTGGTGTTTTATTTTTGAAGAAGTTTGAAAGAATCTTGGAGGACTTTAGTCTTTTATATTTGAAAGAATTTGAAGATTTTGGTACTATTAGTGTCTTCTGCGTTTAGAATGTGAAGATGTTTTGGGTATCTCAGGTGTTTTGTTTTCGGATTTTTTTAAAGAATCTTCTAGATACTCTGTTTAAATATTTTTAAAAGAATTTGAGAGAATCTTAGGAACCCCCAGTGTTTTTTTTTTAACTGAAAGAACCTTGAGGGTCTCTCGTGTGGTGTTTTATTCTTGAAAGCATAAAAATTTCTCGAGTGCTTCTAGTTAGAATTCTTTCAAAGGAAAGAGTTTGAAAGAATGTTAGAAACCCAAAGTGTTTTTTAATACAAAGAAATCTTGAGGGCCCTTAGTGTGGTGTAACAATTTTGAAAATATAAAAAAATCCTCGAGGATTCTTCTATTTAGAACTCTTTCAAAAGGAAGAGTTTGAAAGAATCTCAGGAGCCTCTAGTGTCTTTATCTAACAATATGAATGAATCTTGAAAGCTCTCGGTGTCTTCTTCTTGAAGGAATAAACAAATTCTCGAGGATTCTTCTATTTTGTCTTTGAAAGAATCTTGGGGCCCCTAGTGCTTTATTTTTAAGAGAATTCAAACATTTTGGATCTTCCTAGTGAATTTTACGAAAAGAATGTGTAATAGTTTTGGGAATTCTTGGTGTTTTATTTTTGAAGAAGTTTGAAAGAATCTTGCAGGACTTTAGTGTTTTATATTTGAAAGAATTTGAAGATTTTGGTACCATTAGTGTCTTCTGCGTTTAGAATGTGAAGAAGTTTTGGGTATCTCAGGTGTTTTTTTTCCGATTTTTTGAAAGAATCTTCTAGATCCTCTGTTTAAATATTTTTAAAAGAATTTGAGAGAATCTTAGGAACCCCTAGTGTTTTTTTTTAACTGAAAGAACCTTGAGGGTTTCTCGTGTGGTGTTTTATTCTTGAAAGCATAAAAATTTCTCGAGTGCTTCTATTTAGAATTCTTTCAAAGGAAAGAGTTTGAAAGAATGTTAGAAACCCAAAGTGTTTTTTAATACAAAGAAATCTTGAGGGCCCTTAGTGTGGTGTAACAATTTTGAAAATATAAAAAATCCTCGAGGATTCTTCTATTTAGAACTCTTTCAAAAGGAAGAGTTTGAAAGAATCTCAGGAGTGTCTAGTGTCTTTATCTAAGAATATGAAGGAATCTTGAAAGCTCTCGGTGTCTTCTTCTTGAAGGAATAAACAAATTCTCGAGGATTCTTCTATTTTGTTTTTGAAAGAGTTTCAAAGAATCTTGGGGCCCCTAGTGCTTTATTTTTGAAAGAATTCGAACATTTTGGATCTTACTAGTGAATTTTACGAAAATAATGTGTAGTAGTTTTGGGAATTCTTGGTGTTTTATTTTTGAAGAAGTTTGAAAGAATCTTGGAGGACTTTAGTCTTTTATATTTGAAAGAATTTGAAGATTTTGGTACTATTAGTGTCTTCTGCGTTTAGAATGTGAAGATGTTTTGGGTATCTCAGGTGTTTTGTTTTCGGATTTTTTTAAAGAATCTTCTAGATACTCTGTTTAAATATTTTTAAAAGAATTTGAGAGAATCTTAGGAACCCCCAGTGTTTTTTTTTTAACTGAAAGAACCTTGAGGGTCTCTCGTGTGGTGTTTTATTCTTGAAAGCATAAAAATTTCTCGAGTGCTTCTAGTTAGAATTCTTTCAAAGGAAAGAGTTTGAAAGAATGTTAGAAACCCAAAGTGTTTTTTAATACAAAGAAATCTTGAGGGCCCTTAGTGTGGTGTAACAATTTTGAAAATATAAAAAAATCCTCGAGGATTCTTCTATTTAGAACTCTTTCAAAAGGAAGAGTTTGAAAGTATCTCAGGAGCCTCTAGTGTCTTTATCTAACAATATGAATGAATCTTGAAAGCTCTCGGTGTCTTCTTCTTGAAGGAATAAACAAATTCTCGAGGATTCTTCTATTTTGTCTTTGAAAGAATCTTGGGGCCCCTAGTGCTTTATTTTTAAGAGAATTCAAACATTTTGGATCTTCCTAGTGAATTTTACGAAAAGAATGTGTAATAGTTTTGGGAATTCTTGGTGTTTTACTTTTGAAGAAGTTTGAAAGAATCTTGCAGGACTTTAGTGTTTTATATTTGAAAGAATTTGAAGATTTTGGTACCATTAGTGTCTTCTGCATTTAGAATGTGAAGAAGTTTTGGGTATCTCAGGTGTTTTTTTTCCGATTTTTTGAAAGAATCTTCTAGATCCTCTGTTTAAATATTTTTAAAAGAATTTGAGAGAATCTTAGGAACCCCTAGTGTTTTTTTTTAACTGAAAGAACCTTGAGGGTCTCTCGTGTGGTGTTTTATTCTTGAAAGCATAAAAATTTCTCGAGTGCTTCTATTTAGAATTCTTTCAAAGGAAACAGTTTGAAAGAATGTTAGAAACCCAAAGTGTTTTTTAATACAAAGAAATCTTGAGGGCCCTTAGTGTGGTGTAACAATTTTGAAAATATAAAAAATCCTCGAGGATTCTTCTATTTAGAACTCTTTCAAAAGGAAGAGTTTGAAAGAATCTCAGGAGTGTCTAGTGTCTTTATCTAAGAATATGAAGGAATCTTGAAAGCTCTCGGTGTCTTCTTCTTGAAGGAATAAACAAATTCTCGAGGATTCTTCTATTTTGTTTTTGAAAGAGTTTCAAAGAATCTTGGGGCCCCTAGTGCTTTATTTTTGAAAGAATTCGAACATTTTGGATCTTACTAGTGAATTTTATGAAAATAATGTGTAATAGTTTTGGGAATTCTTGGTGTTTTATTTTTGAAGAAGTTTGAAAGAATCTTGGAGGACTTTAGTCTTTTATATTTGAAAGAATTTGAAGATTTTGGTACTATTAGTGTCTTCTGCGTTTAGAATGTGAAGATGTTTTGGGTATCTCAGGTGTTTTGTTTTCGGATTTTTTTAAAGAATCTTCTAGATACTCTGTTTAAATATTTTTAAAAGAATTTGAGAGAATCTTAGGAACCCCCAGTGTTTTTTTTTTAACTGAAAGAACCTTGAGGGTCTCTCGTGTGGTGTTTTATTCTTGAAAGCATAAAAATTTCTCGAGTGCTTCTATTTAGAATTCTTTCAAAGGAAAGAGTTTGAAAGAATTTTGGAGGCTTTTAGTGCTTTGTTTTTGAAAGAATTTTAAAAAATATTAGGTACCACTCGTGACTTTTGTATATACAATGTGAAGAAGTTATGAGTAACGCATGTTTTTTTTCCAATTAAAAGATTCTTCCGGACTACTTGTATTATAATTTTAAAAGAGTTTGAACGAATGTTAGAAACCCATAGTGTATTTTTAGTACAAAGAAACCTTGAGGGCCCTTAGTGTGGTGTTTCAACCTTGAAAATATAAAAAATTCCTCGAGGATTCTTCTAATTAGAACTCTTTCAAAAGGAAGAGTTTGAAAGAATCTCAGGAGCCTCTAGTGTCTTTATCTAAGAATATGAAGGAATCTTGAAAGCTCTCGGTGTCTTATTCTTGAAGGAATAAAAAAATTCTCGAACACTCTTCTATTTTGTCTTTGAAAGAGTTTGAAAGAATCTTGGTTCCCCTAGTGCTTTATTTTTGAAAGAATTCGAACATTTTGGATCTTCCTAGTGAATTTTACGAAAAGAATGTGAAATAGTTTTGGGGATTGCTGGTGTTCTATCTTTGAAAAAGTTTGAAAGAATCTTGGAGGACTTTTGTGTTTTATTTTTAAAAGAATTCGAGAATTTTGGGTACCTTTAATATTTTCTACGTTTAGAATGTGAAGAAGTTTTAGGTATCTCAGTTGTTTCTTTTCCGATATTTTGAAAGAATCTTCTAGGTCCTCTGTGTTATATTTTTAAAAGAGTTTGGGAGAATCTCAGGAGCTTCTAGTGTTTTCTTTTTTTTAATTAAAAGAACCTTGATGGTCTCTCGTGTGGTGTTTTTTTCTTGAAAGTATAAAGATTTCTCGAGATCATTCTATTTAGAATTCTTTCAAAGGAGAGAGTTTGAAAGAATTTTGAAGGTTGTTAGTGCTTTATTTTTGTAAGAATTTAAAAATAGTAGGCACCTCTGGTATCTTTTGCATATAGAATGTCAAGAAGTGATGGGTATCTAGTGTTTTTTGCGAATTTAAAAGATTTTTCCGGACCACTTGTAATATATTTTTAAAAGGGTTTGAAAGAATCTTAGAAACCCGTAGTGATTTTTTTTTTTAAATACAAAGAAACCTTGAAGGCCCTTATTGCGGTGTATTATTCTTGAAAATATAAAAAAATCCTCGAGAATTCTTCTATTTAGAACTCTTTCAAAAGAAGGAGTTTGAGAGAATCTTTGTTGTGTCTTATTTAAGAAACAGTTTCAAAGAATCTTAGGAGCCTCTAGAGTTTTTTTAAGGATCTGAAGAAATCTTGAGGTCTCCTGGTATCTTATTCTTGAACAAATAAAAAAATTCTTGTAGATTATTCTATCTTGTCTTTGAAAGACTTTGAAAGAATCTTGAGGGGTCTTAATGCTTTATTTTTGAAAGAATTCTAAAGTTATAGATCTCACTAGTGAATTTTACGAAAAGAATGTGAAATAGTTTTGGGAATTCCTGGTGCTTTATTTTTGAAAAAGTTTGAAAGAATCTTGGAGGACTTTAGTGTTTTATTTTTGAAAGAATTTGAGAATTTTGGGTAGGTTTAATGTCTTCTACATTTAGAATGTGAAAAAGTTTTAGGTATCTCAGTTATTTCTTTTCCGATTCTTTGAAAGAATCTTCTAGGTCCCTCTGTGTTATATTTTTAAAAGAATTTGAGAGAATCTCTGGAGCTTCTAGTGTTTTTTTTTTAATAGAAAGAATCTTGGGGGTCTCTCGTGTGGTGTTTTATTCTTGGAAGTATAAAAATTTCTCGAAATCGTTCTATTTAGAATTCTTTCAAAGGAAACAGTTTGAAAGAATTTTGGAGGCTGTTAGTGCTTTATTTTTGAAAGAATTTAAAAATAGTAGGTACCTCTGGTATTTTTTGCATATAGAATGTCAAGAAATGATAGGTATCTCGTGTTTTTTGCTAATTTAAAAAATTCTTCCGGGCCACTTGTAATATATTTTTAAAAGGGTTTGAAAGAATCTTAGAAACCCGTAGTGGTTTTTTTTTTAATGCAAAGAAACCTTGAAGGCTCTTATTGCGGTGTGTTATGCTTGAAAATATAAACGAATCCTCGAAAATTCTTCTATTTAGAACTCTTTCAAACGAAGGAGTTTGAGAGAATCTTTGTTGTGTCTTATTTAAGAAACAGTTTGAAAGAATCTTAGGAGCTACTAATGATTTTTTAAGGATCTGAAAGAATATTGAGGCCTCCTGGTATCTTATTCTTGAACGAATAAAAAAAATCTTGTACATTATTCTATCTTGTCCTTGAAAGAGTTTGAAAGAATCTTGAGGGGTCTTAGCGCTTTATTTTTGAAAGAATTCGAAAATTTTAGATCTCTCTAGTGAATTTTACGAAAAAAATATGAAATAGTTTTGGGAATTCGTAGCGTTTTATTTTTGAAAAAGTTTGAAAGAATCTTGGGGGACTTGAGTGTTTTATTTTTGGAAGAATTTGAGAATTTTGAGTACCTTTGATGTCTTCTACAATTAGAATGTGAAGAAGTTTTAGATATCTCAGTTGTTTCTTTTCCGATTTTTTGAAAGAATCTTCTAGGTCCTGTGTGTTATATTTCTAAAAGAGTTTGAGAGAATCTCAGGAGCTACTAGTGTTTTTTTTTAATTGAAAGAACCTTGAGGGTCTCTCGTGTGGTGTTTTATTCTTGAAAGTATAAAACATTCTCGAAATCGTTCTATTTAGAATTCTTTCAAATGAAAGAGTTTGATAGAATTTTGGAGGCTGTTAGTGCTTTATTTCTGACAGAATTTAAAAATAGTAGGTACCTCTGGCATCTTTAGCATATAGAATGCAAGAAGTGATGGGTATCTCGTGTTTTTTGCGAATTTAAAAGATTCTTCCGGACCACTTGTATTATATTTTTAAATGGGTTTGAAAGAATCTTAGAAAGCCGTAGTGATTTTTTTCTAAATACAAAGAAACCATGAGGGCCCTTATTGTGTTGTGTTATTCTTGAAAATATAAAAAAATCCTCGAGAATTCTTCTATTTAGAACTCTTTCAAAAGAAGGAGTTTGAGAGAATCTTTGTTGTATCTTATTTTAGAAACAGTTTGAAAGAATCTTAGGGGCCTCTAGTGTTTTTTTAAGGATCTGAAGGAATCTTGAGGCCTCCTGGTATCTTATTCTTGAACGAATAAAAAAATTCTTGTTCATTATTCTATCTTGTCCTTGAAAGAGTTTGAAAGAATCTTTAGGGGTCTTGGTGCTTTATTTTTGAAAGGATTTTAAAATTTTAGATCTCACTAGTGAATTTTACGAAAAGAATGTGAAATAGTGTTGGGAATTCCTGGTCTTTTATTTTTGAAAAATTTGAAAGAATCTTGGAGGACTTTAGTGTTTTATTTTTGAAAGAATTTGAGAATTTTGGGTACCTTTAGTGTCTTCTACATTTAGAATGTGAAGAAGTTTTAGGTATCTCAGTTGTTTCTTTTCCGATTTTTTTAAAAAGAATCTTCTAGGTCCTCTGTGTTATATTTTTAAAAGAGTTTGAGAGAATTTCAGGAGATACTAGTGTTTTTTTTTTTAATTGAAAGAACCTTGAGGGTCTCTCGTGTGGTGTTTTATTCTTGAAAGTATAAAAAATTCTCGAGATCGTTCTATTTAGAATTCTTTCAAAGGAAAGAGTGTGAAAGAATTTTGGAGAGTCTTTAATGTAATTTTAAAATAATTCGAAATTCTTACATCTTAGTAGCAAATTTCACCAATAGAATATTTTGAAAGAGTATGAAAGAATCTTCGGGATTCTCAGTGCCATATTTTTGAAAGAGTTTGGAAAATTTCGAGGGATTCTTATGTTTTCTTTAAGAAACAATTTGAACCAATCTTAGGAGCCTATAGTGTCTTTTTTTAAGAATCTGCAGGAATCTTGTGTTTAAGGACCCGTGCTGTTTTATTTTTTAACAAGTTTGAAAGAATTTTCGGAGTTCCATGTGCCATGTATTTTAAAGGATTTTAAAAATTCCAAGGTGTCTCTGTGCCATGTTTAAGAATCAGTTTAAACGAATTTTAGGAGCCTCTAGTGTCTTTTTTCCAAGAATCTGAAGGAATCTTGAGGGCTCTCGTTGTCTTAAGAATTCTTAAAAAAAATCCACGAGATTCTTTTATTTTGTCTTTGAAAGAGTTTGAAAGCACCTTGGATACAATAGAATGTGAAATAGTTTTACGAACCCTAAAGTTTTACTTTTGAGAGAGCATGAAAGAATTTTCGGGATTCCCGATGTCATATTTTTGAAAGAATCTGGAAATTTTTGAGGAAGTCTTGTGCCTTCTCTAAGAAATAATTTAAAACAATCTTAGGAGCCTCCAATGCCTTTTTTACCAGAATCTTAAGGAATCTTGAGGAGTCCTGGTATCTTAATCTTGAAAGAATTAAAAAAAATCAGGGATTCTTCTATTTTGTCTTTAAAAGGGTTAAAAAGGTCACTATTGAATTTTATGTGGAATATGATATTCTCTAGGTCAAATTTTTGGAAGAATATTATATACATTGTTGAAAGAATTTAAAAAAATGACAATTGTGAAGAATTTAATTTTACCGTGACCTGGAAATTTCAGTTCTTGAAAAAAATACTAAAAATGTTAATAAAGGTGAGCTTCGTCCTGTATAAATTTATGCTGAAAATGTATGCAACAATTTAATATTACCAATTTGCAATGTTTGAAAATGAGGCGTAGGCGGCATTAAATGTCTAAATATACACAAATTGTTGGCAAATATGTAATCCCAATGCCTCAATTATGTAGCATCCCACTGAAAATTCCATAATTTATTAGCTCCTCGTTTCTGTTGAATGAAAACATAAAATCACGCACAGTTTATTTATCCATCAATGCATTACTAAACAATTTAAAAATACCATTATCGACCATATTACATTAGTAGACAAAAGTTGAACACTACGTCACCGATTTCTTCATCACAGCTAACTTGTTTCTCGTTCTAGTTGCCGTCGTCGTGGCCTTCTTCATCTGCTGGGCCCCTTTCCACGCCCAGCGCCTCCTCGCCATCTACGGTCAACACACGTCGGCCAACATGATCCGGGCCTTCCAAGTCCTCACTTACGTCAGCGGGGTGTTCTACTATCTTTCAACCACCGTCAACCCGCTCCTGTATCACATAATGTCGCATAAATTTCGGGAGGCTTTTAAGGTGAGCGACGCACTTTGAATTTTTATTCTCAAAGAGTAAACAGCAAAAAAATTGAAATTTTACGCAAGGGTTGACGACAAAGTGATGCAGTAGATGATGAAGCGAGTCGAGTAATCAGGGGTGATTAAACTAATTAATTTTGACGGGTGAATGGAGAGGGCTGGATTTGACAGTGAAGGGACGCTTCAGCCGTATTGTTTGTTGTAAATCGTCGCTAAAGAGCGGATTAAAAAAAACAAAATAGGCTTTAAGATAGGATGAAAACTGGCGCTTTAGGGAAGTTTAAGGGTGGCGTCTGGTTCGGTTTCGCCCAATACTAAATACATTCAAAACATCGTCGTAGTTTCCGGAATTGCATTTTTAAAATACTGAAATCTCCAACCAAGTCAGAATCTAAGTAAACCTGCATTCTGCTACCGCATCACAGCTCGTTTAATACCGATTTCTCGTTTCAATAGATTTTGACTTTTCGCGAGTTATTTACCTCAGTCGTGGATTTTTTAATATTATAAATGGTATCAAAAGAAAGCTGACACTTTTCCCCAGGGGACCTCCTATCTCAGAATGCAAAAAACTTCGGCACTTCGTCAAAAAATGCATCAATGTGCCGGTTAAAATGTGATGTAAAAGTTGGTCAACTTTATAATTTTTTTTTGTAAAAACTGCATACTAGATATGAATATAAATATGGAGGTCCCCTGGACTGAAGTTTGTTAATTCGAAATATAATTTTTTTAAAGCGATAATTCTCATATTTTTAAAATGCAACTCCGGAAACCGCGACGATGTTTTCAATGTATTTAGTATAGGGCTAAACCGAACCAGACGCCAGCCTTAAGTCGGTTTTCTTTGAGATCTACATTTATTTCATTATTCTACATAATCGTTTTTAAACATCTCAAAAATTCTCGAACATATATTATTATTGTATATATTTAACATTTTATTTTCGCTATATTTTCGGAATTAGTGCGTCGAAGTCTATATCCCTCATTTTTTTTGGGAATTTTGCGACAACTTTTCAAAAGCAAAATTTTTCAATATCGCGCTTTCATGAAAATTTCATCAATTTTCAACCATTTTCAAAACTGAACGAAATACATTTTCTCATAGAATTGTACCTCGAGAAATTACTTTCGGTCCAATTTCTTCGATAATTTGTACCATTTTTCCAGAGTAACCAACTGAATTGAGGGCATTTTTTAGGATTTTTCAAAAAAATAGATTTCAAACCAAATATTTCCTAAATGTTCCCAAGGGACTTTAAATGCGCTATATTTTTTAAATTAGTGCATCGAAATCTACATCTGAATTTTCTAAAAATTTTCCGACAGCTTTTTCAAAAGCACAATTTTTCAATATCGCGCTTTCATGAAAATTTCGCCTATTTTCAACTATTTTCAAAACGCAACGAAATACATTTTCTCATTAATTTGTACCTCGAGAAGTTACTTTCGGTCCAGTTTCTTCGACAACTTGTACCATTGTTCCAGAGTAACCAATTGAATTGACGACATTTTTTAGGATTTTTCAAAAAAACAGATTTCAAACCAAATATTTCCTAAATGTTGTCTAGGGACTTTAAATGCGCTATATTTTTTAAATATTTCGGCAATGCTTTCAAAAGGAAATTTTTCAAAATCGTGCTTTTTTGAAAATTTTGGCCCTTTCCGAAATTTAGCCAAAAACTTTTCTTCTAGATTTTGACCTCTAGAAGATACTTGCGACCCATTTCTTTCATAACTTCCACCATTTTTACAGAATCGCCAATTGAAATATGGCAATTTTTAACATTTTCCAAAAAAATTGGATTTCAACGTGAATATTTACAAAATCTTGCCCTGGAACCAAAAACACGCTATGTTTTTGAAATCAGCGCCCTGAAATCTACATCCCTGAAGTTTTTGGAATTTTTTCGGCAACTTTTTTAAAAGTAAAATTTTTCAGAATGAATTTTTGGTCCATTTTTGACCATTTCCGAAATTCATTTCCCGTTTCTTTCCAAACACATTTTCAAAGTCGCCAGTTGTAATATGTACATTTTTAGAATTATACCAAAAATCGGATTTCAAACAGAAAATTTCTAAAATCTTACCCCGGAACCATAAACACGCTGAATTTTTGAAATCGGGGAGTCGAAATCCAAGACCCTGAATTTTTTGGGATTTTTTCGTAAATTTTTTCAAAAGCAAAATATCTCCACTTTTGAATTTCATGGGTTTATTTTATTTAATGTGAGATGAAGATTGAATTTAATTGACAAGTATTCGAATCTACGATAAAAAATACTTCATATTGTGGTCACCTACATTTAAAATTTCAAATTTGGCGCTACAACTAGATGGCAGCAGTGAGGAGGAAGCAGTACGGGACACGACGCTCGTTCGAAGAGTAAAAATTAGTTTTACTAAAAAACCGACTACAATTTCAGGAGTGGGATGAACGACCTTAACATCGGAATGACCAATGTCCGATTTGTGTTTGTGAAGTGCTGATTCATGGAATAGTTACACGGATAAATGGTAGAAGAGTCAAGCACGTGGGAAATGTGAGGTTATGTCAACTCATCGCGTTTTTCATAAAAGGAGAAGATGGCAAGAACCCTCCAAGAAGTGGAGTTGTGTGACGACGCTATTAAGAATGGTCCTTATGCATCGGTACGTACGCTATACGGCCTTGCCTTTGACGACGGTAGTCGGTTGAACAGAAAGAAGCTGTGTCAATGGACGGGTTTCCCTTTTGAGATCGCATCAGATGACTTCAATGAGAAAGTGGATGAGGTAGTGCAGAATTTTACGATCGCAGAACTTTGTGGAGCCGGCCTTCTACTGGGGTTGAATTATGCAGGTACTCACCAAGAAGTGGCCGAGAGAATTTGTTCAGTGTTGACTGATTTTGATCTGTTTACACAAGAAAGAGTTGTTCAAGAACAAGAGAGTGAAGACGAGGACGACGAAGATGATCCGGTAGACAGTGATGATGGTCGAGCAGGCGCGGCAGCAGTCCCTACGTTCACCATGTCTTTCAGAGACATCGAAGATTCCGTACGCACTTTTAGTGGTGATGACAATTATGCAATCGAGACTTGGGTCGCAGACTTTGAAGACATCGCTAAACTTATGAAGTGGTCGGAACTGCAACGACTAGTTTTTGCGAAGAAATCATTAACTGGGCTTGCTAAGTTATTTACCCAAAGTCAGAGGAATTTGGGTACATGGAAGGACTTGAAACGCAGGTTATTGAGTGAATTTTCCAAGAAGGTGAGCACTGCTGAACTGCATCGCATGCTGAATAATAGAAAAATGAAAAAAGAAGAATCTCTCCAGGAATACTTGTTGAAGATGCGTGAACTCGCTTCAAAGGGTCAAATTGAAGAGGAGTCAGTAATCGAATATGTCATTCAAGGTATCAACGATGATCCTGAACACAAATTTTTGTTGTATGAAGCTAAAACTTATGTCGACTTAAAGAAAAAAATTGAAGTTTATGATAAGATTAGAAAGACCCGTACACCTTCGACTCAATCTGTTGGTCAACGTTTCCGAAAGCATAACGAAAACAAAGGAACTTATTCTTCGGGGTCTGTAGGAGCGAAGGGCAGTAGTAAACCCCCTCCAAATCAGAACATAATTAGAAGATGCTATAATTGTAATGGTGTGGGCCATTTCGCCTCAAATTGTCCAATTCCGGTGAGGGAAAAGGGTTCCTGTTACAATTGCAGTTCAAAGGAACATCAGAAGAGGAATTGTCCAGGGAAGAAAAAGGAAGACAACACCACCAATGTGATATCAACCGAGACACAAGATCCCTATATGGTAAACGTTAAGATTAATGTTAAAGATGATTGTCAAACCGAATGTAGCTATAATTTGAATTCATTAATCGATACAGGTAGCCCAATTTCAGTTGTAAAAGTTCGGTATGTCACCGAAAATAATTTCAATGAAGGTCTAAATCCAAATTTAAATTTCGTGGGTGTGAATGGATCGAAGCTTGAAATTTTGGGTATTTTTAACACGGAAGTATTTGTTAATGAAACTGTTTTACCCATAAAATTCTATGTAGTTCCTAATAGCACCATGTCCTTTAACGCTATATTAGGTAGAGATTTTCTCAATACCAAGGGTTTCACGTTTACGTTAGGAGATCATTTAAAAATTATTTCAAACGAATTTGAGAAAGTAAATAACTTTGACGAAATTTTACATGTCGATTTTAAGGTAGGTGAAGAAATAAAAAGTAACAAAGAAGTACAGATCAATCCTTGTTTAGATTATGATAAAAAAGTGGAAGTTTTGGAAGTGTATGATAATTGTTATTTATGTAATGACTCGCCAAAGATTGATTGTAATTACGAAATGAACATTTGTGTTAAGAATAATCAACCAATCTCTTTTAGACCACGGCGTTTATCCTTTTCTGAAGAAGAAAAATTACAAAACATGTTAGATGAT
This sequence comes from Zophobas morio, assembly GCF_036711695.1. NCBI lineage: Eukaryota > Metazoa > Arthropoda > Insecta > Coleoptera > Tenebrionidae > Zophobas > Zophobas morio. The sequence goes on from NW_026972683.1 coordinate 115,371, forward strand.
CTATTAGAACGAGGCATTATTAGACCTAGTAGCTCTGATTACTGTAGTCCAATTGTACTGGTAAGAAAAAAGACAGGTGATTTAAGGCTTTGCGTTGATTATCGCGAATTAAACAAAATTACTATTAAAGACAACTTTCCTACTCCTTTGATAGAAGACAATCTGGATCGACTTCGAAACAAAAGATATTTTACGACCCTTGATCTTAAGGATGGTTTCCATCATGTTCGTGTAGCAGAATCGTCGATTAAATTTACTAGTTTTATCACACCTTTAGGGAAATTTGAATATCTTAGAATGCCTTTTGGGTTAACTAATGCCCCAAGAGTTTTTAACAGATTTATTAATTTAGTTTTCAATAAATTAATTCGAGCAAACAAAATTATTTTGTACTTAGACGATATTCTAATAGCGACCAACAGTTACGAAGAACATTTAGACATTTTGAAAGAAGTATTTGGTGCAGCCTCCCAACACAATTTGCTTTTTCGAATTGATAAATGTGCTTTTCTTATGTTTGAAATTTCTTATTTAGGATATCTAGTAAACAATGATGGCATCAGACCTAATCCGAAAAATGTTGAAGCAATTTTGCAGTATCCAATTCCTACAAATGCTAAGGAAGTTCATAGGTTTGTTGGTATTGCTAGTTGTTTTCGAAAATTTATAAATGGGTTTTCCGTCCTTACAAAACCTTTATATGACTTGTTAAAAAAGAATGTTGAGTTTCGGTTTGGTGAAAAAGAACTTGAATCATTTGAACAAGTAAAAAATCAATTAGCTTCTTATCCTCTTTTAGCTGTGTATGATCCGCATACCCAAACAGAGTTGCACTGCGATGCATGCACATCTGGGTCGTCGGGAAAGTTTCATCCTGTTTTTTATTTCAGTCGTAGGACGACCGAAACCGAATCTAAATATCACAGCTTTGAATTGGAATGTTTAGCCGCTATTTATGCTATTAAACGATTTCATATATATCTCTTCGGTATACATTTTACGATTGTCACAGACTGTGATAGTTTTAGGCTTACTCTGAATAAAAAAGATATTAATGTTCGAATTTCTGGGTGGGCACTATTTTTACAAAATTATGACTACGAATTGCAACATCGTCCAGGAACACGGATGATCCATGTTGATGCTTTAAGTCGAGCCAACAATATTTTAGTACTAAAGGAAAATACACTGGAACAAAATTTAGCTATTTCTCAAAATTTAGATTCGAGTATTCAAAAGGTTAAGTCTGAACTCGAAATCCGCGAAAGTACAAAATTTGAACTTAGGAATGGACTAGTGTATAGAAAGAGCAACGGAAAGCTTTTATTTTACGTTCCTTCGTTGATGGAAAGTCAGATCTTAACTATGTGTCATGATAATTTCGGTCACGTTGGCGTGGACAAAACTATGGAGTATCTAAAACGCAGCTATTGGTTTCCTAGTATTAAAGAAAAAGTGAAAAATCATGTTCGAAATTGTTTGAAATGTATCACCTTTTCACCAATTGGTGGCGCTGTGCCGAGTGAGTTACACAATATCCCTATGGGAAATAAACCCTTCGTCACCATACATATTGACCATTATGGTCCATTAGAAAAAACTTTGACAGATAAAAGATATATTTTTGAGATCATTGATTGTTTCATTAAATTCGTAAAACTGTATGCAGTCAAGAGCACCAAAACTTGTGAAGTAATCAATCAGTTAGAAAATTATTTTAGGCACTATAGTGTACCATTACGTATTGTATCCGATCGGGGATCCTGTTTTACCTCTAATGAGTTCGAAAAGTTTATTCAAGAACATATGATTCAGCATATTAAAGTCGCGACGGGGTCACCAAAATCAAACGGTCAGATCGAAAGAATCAATCGAGACTTAACACCAATGTTGTCAAAATTGGCTATTTTAACAAACAAGTGGGAGAAAGCTTTGGGAACAGTTGAATTTGCTATTAACAATTCGTTTTGTAGATCCACTAGTAATTCTCCATCCGTTTTATTGTTCGGTATTAGTCAAAACGATCCTAGCGATCCTTTAAGAAATTCATTGGGCGCTGAAGCTGAAAAAGAAGATGACTTACCCGAGGTTCGAGAAAAGGCTCAGTCTCAGAATGAAAAGTTACAAGCATACAATAAGCGCATGTATGACCAAAAACATAGACCTCCTAAACCGTACAATGTCGGTGATTATGTGATGATAAAAAACATAGATGTTACACCAGGTATTAATAAAAAACTTTTACCTAGGTATCGCGGTCCCTACGAAATCAAGAAGTCATTAGGCAATGATCGTTATTGGATTACAGACGTTGAAGGTTTCCAAGTAACGCAAATCCCATTTGAGGGAGTATGTTGTCCTGAGAATATGAAGCTTTGGCTTCAATAAGTTACAAAGAGATTAGTTTCATTTGTTCATTATTTCATAATGTTGTGTTTCTTAGTTTTGTTTCCACCTCGTTCTAGTTTTGACGCTGACATGTTCGTCTTTTAAGCCGTCTTTTAAGCGATTGGGTTTTCTAATCCATCTCTAATACCCTTATGATTTTTATGTGTCCTAATTACTTATGTGATTTATGTACTTTAGATACTTATGTGCGTCTTATCATTATGTTATTTAGGCGTTATATTATGTATTGGATTTATGTGACTTATGTTTTTAACATTTTATGTTTCACTAACTTATGATGTTTGTGTGACTGAAGTTTAAGCACCTTATGTTTTCTGTCACTTATTATGTTACGTACCTTATGTTTTACTTTGTGTAACTTATGATGTTTGTGTGATTGAAGTTTAAGCACTTTATGTTTTCTGTCACTTATTATGTTATGTACCTTATGTTTTACTTTGTGTATATGATCGGGACGATCATAATGTCAGGATTGGCCGAATTGTGGTCACCTACATTTAAAATTTCAAATTTGGCGCTACAATTAGATGGCAGCAGTGAGGAGGAAGCAGTACGGGACACGACGGTATCTAAACAGAATAATAAACCGCTCGTTCGAAGAGTAAAAATTAGTTTTACTAAAATACCGACTACAATATAACCCCGCCCACCCCGTTTTCTTGTCGATTACTCATTTTATTGGACGAAAACTACCACCCACCTAAACTTTTTAATTTCATTGGTTTATTTTATTTACTGTGAGATGAATATTGAAATTAATTGATCAAGTGTTCGAAACTATGATAAAAAATACTTCATATGGCCCCGCCCACCCACCCCGTGTTCTTCCCGATCACCCATTTTATTGGACGAAAAGTGAATTTACATCGATAAATAATGGAATCTAAACAAAAAAGTAAAACTAATCCCACCCACCTAAACTTTTTAATTTCATTGGTTTATTTTATTTACTGTGTGAAGAAGAATTGATTTAATTTGTCAAGTGTTCGAAACTACGATAAAAAATACTTCATATGGCCCCGCCCACCCACCCCGTTTTCTTCACGACCACCCATTTTATTGGACGAAAATTGGTTTTATATTGATAAATAGTGGAATCTAAACAAAAAAGGTAAAACTAATCCCACCCACCTCCACTTTGGAATTTCATTTGCTTATTTTATTGGACGAAAAGTGGATTTTATATTGATTACTAAGAAACTTTTGAATTTAATTGGTTTATTTTATTTACTGTGAGATGAAGATTTAATTTAATTGGTCAAGTGTTCGAGACTATGATAAAAAATACTTCATATGGCCCCGCCCACCCACCCATTTTTCTTCTCGATCACTCATTTTATTGGACGAAAAGTAGATTTTACATTGATTAATAGCGGAATCTAAATCAAAAATGTAAAACTAATCCCACCCTCCTTCAGTTTTGAATTTCATTGGCTTATTTTATGGACGAAAAATGGTTTTATATTGATAACCATTCGAATCTAAACAAAAAAGTAAAACTAATAACACCCACCTAAACTTTTTAATTTCATTGGTTTATTTTATTTACTATGTGAAGAAGAATGAATTTAATTTGTCAACTGTTTGAAACTACAACAAAAAATACTTCATATGGCCCCGCCCACCCACCCCGTTTTCTTCACCGCCACCCATTTTATTGGACGAAAAGTGGATTTTATATTGATAAATAGTGGAATCTAAACAAAAACGGTAAAACTAATCCCACCCACCTCCACTTTGGAATTTCACTGGCTTATTTTAATGGACGAAAAGTGGATTTTATACTGATAACTAAAAATCTTTTGAATTTCATTGGTTTATTTTATTTACTGTGAGATGAAGATTGAATTTAATTGGTCAAGTGTTCGAGACTACGATAAAAAAACTTTATATGGGCCACCCACCCACCCCTTTTTCTTTTCGATCACTCATTTTATTGAACAACAAGTAGATTTTACATTGATAAATAGCGGAATGTAAATCAAAAATGTAAAACTAATCCCACCCACCTCCAGTTTTGAATTCAATTGGCTTATTTTCTTGGACGAAAAATGGTTTTTATATGGATAACCATTCGAATCTAAACAAAAAAGTAAAACTAATAACACCCACCTAAACTTTTTAATTTCATTGGTTTATTTTATTTACTTTGTGAAGAAGAATGAATTTAATTTGTCAACTGTTCGAAACTACGACAAAAAATACTTCATAATGTCCCGCCCACCCACGTTTTCTTCGCTACCACCCATTTTATTGGACGAAAATTGGTTTTATATTGATAAATAGTGGAATCTAAACAAAAAAGGTAAAACTAATCCCACCCACCTCCACTTTGGAATTTCATTTGCTTATTTTATTGGACGAAAAGTGGATTTTATATTGATTACTAAGAAACTTTTGAATTTCATTGGTTTATTTTATTTACTGTGAGATGAAGATTTAATTTAATTGGTCAAGTGTTCGAGACTATGATAAAAAATACTTTATATGGCCCCGCCCACCCACCCCTTTTTCTTCTCGATCGCTCATTTTCTTGGATGAAAAGTAGATTTTACATTGATAAATAGCGGAATCTAAATCAAAAATGTAAAACTAATCCCACCCACCTCCAGTTTTGAATTCAATTGGCTTATTTTATTGGACGAAAAATGTTTTTTATATTGATAACCATTGGAATCTAAAAAAAAAGTAAAACTAATCCCACCAACCTAAACTTTTTAATTTCATTTGTTTATTTTATTTACTGTGTGAAGGAGAATGAATTTAATTTGTCAACTGTTCGAAACTACGATAAAAAATACTTCATATGGGACCGCCCACCCACCCCGTTTTCTTCTCGACCACCCATTTTATTGGACGAATAGTGGATTTTATATTGATAAATAGTGGAATCTAAACAAAAAAGGTAAAACTAATCCCACCCACCTCCACTTTGGAATTTCATTTGTTTATTTTATTGGACGAAATGTGGATTTTATATTGATTACTAAAAATCTTTTGAATTTCATTGGTTTATTTTATTTACTGTGAGATGAAGATTTAATTTAATTGATCAAGTGTTCGAGAATACGATAAAAAAATACTTCATATGGCCCCGCACACCCACCCCTTTTTCTTCTCGATCGCTCATTTTATTGGATGAAAAGTAGATTTTACCTACATTCGTAAATAGCGGAATCTAAATCAAAAATGTAAAACTAATCCCACCCACCTCCACTTTAGAACTTCATTGGCTTATTTTATTAGACGAAAAGTGGTTTTTATATTGATAACCATTCGAATCTAAACAAAACAATAAAACGGATCCCACTCACCTGAACTCTTTATTTATTGTGAGATGAAGATGGAATTTGGTTTTTCCAGTGTTCGAATCTACGATAAAAATTACTTCATATGGCCCCGCCCGCCCACCCCGTTTTCTTCTCAATCACTCATTTTATTGGACAAAAATTGGATTTTAAATTGATAAATAGTGGAAGTTAAACAAAAAATGTAAAACTAATCCCACCCACCTCCTGTTTTGAATTTCATTGGCTTATTTTATTGGACGAAAAATGGTTTTTATATTGATAAACTAGTGGAATCTAAACAAAAAGTAGAACTAATCCCATCCACCTAAACTTTTGAATTTCATTGGTTTGTTGTATTTACTGTGAGATGAAAATTGAATTTAATTTGTCAAGTGTTCGAAATTACGATAAAAAATACTTCATGTAGCCCCGCCCACCCCCCCCCCCCTTTTTCATCTCAGTCGCTGATTTTATTGGACGAAAATTGTATTTTAAATTGATAAATAGTGGAAGTTAAACAAAAAAGGTAACGCTAATCCCACCCACGTCCAGTTTTGAAGTTCATTGGCCTATTTTATTGGACGAAAAGTGGACTTTATATTGATAAATAGTGGTATCTAAACAAAAAAGTGAAACTGATCCCACCCACCTGAACTTTTGAATTTCATTGATTTATTTTATTTAGCGTGAGATGAAGATTGAATTTAATTTGTGAAGTGTTGGAATCTACGATAAAAAATACTTCATGTAGCCCCGCCTACCCACCCCTTTTTCTTCTCGATCACTCATTTTATTAGACGAAAAATGTATTTTAAGTTGATGAATAGTGGAAGTTAAACAAAAAAGGTAAAACTAATCCCAACCACCTCCACTTATCAATTTCGTTATTTAATTGGACCAAATGTGGATTTTATACTGACAACTAGTGGAATCAAAAACTAAAACTAATCCCACCTATCTGAACTTCTGAATTTCATTGGTTTATTTTATCTACTGTGAGACGAAGATTGAATTTAATTTGTCAAGTGTTCGAATCTACAATAAAAAATATTTTGGTATAGCCCCGCCCACCCACCCCGTTTTCTTCTCGATCGCTCATTTTATTGAACGAAAAGCTGATTTTAAATTGATAAATAAATCCCATCTAAACTTTCTAATTTCATTGGTTTATTTTATTGACGCTGAGATGAAGATGGAATTTAATTTGTAAAGTGTTCGCCCCGCCCACCCACCCTGTTAGGGACCCCTTGTGTTTTATTTGAAGTTGTTAAAAAAAGTTGGGTTATCGACATATTAGATTAAACTAAAAAACGACTAATTGTGTCACTAACCCCCGTTTCTCTCTTTCCAGGCCACCTTCAAGCAGTGCTTTCGCCGCGGCCACCACCGCACCCCCGGCGGAGGTAGGTGTTACTCGACATTATCGGGTCGCTCGTCGCAAGTAAACAGTCATAGCAACACAGATTCTTACAGCCGGCAGAGCTCGCTGCGCTACCTCGATGCCGAGATGGCACGTCTACACGACTCTCGAAGGCCACTGGTTGTTTCCTTCCGAAGGAAAAAGCCTTCGCAAGTCCCGGCGCGCAGAGCGCACAAGCAAGTCACCATTTACGACGACAGCGACGTGCAGGAGGCGCTCACCAACGTGAGCGAGGACGTGGTGGAGGTGCACAGCCTGCAGCCGACGCACATCTGCCCGCTGAACGCCGGCCGGCTGGAGGCGAGGGCGGGCTCGCTGAACTGGGGCGGGGACAAAGGCGCGGCGGGCTTGGTCAAGTCGTGCACGATGCCGGAGATTGGCGGAGGCTGCCTGGTGGGGATGCGGCGGGTGGGGCGCAGCGAGAAGAGGGAGGATCTGACGAGAGTGGAGGAGTTCAGGATCGCGCTTTCAGTCAATTAAGTTTAGGAGTTAGGAGATATGATTGGCTGTGTTATGAATAAGAAATGAATTGGAGGTTTCCAGTTATGTAATACTAACACTGGAGGCGTAAATGCTGTCATAAATTGTGTATTGATGGTGTTACTGTTGTTATTTTTTTGCTCTGATTTCGTGTTGTTAAATGTGGGTTTTTGACTAAGAGTTATTTATTCTAGAGTCTGTGTTTTTTGTTGTTGTTGTTGTTATATGATAGTTTGTGCAACGAAATGGAGTTTTCTATACACTTTCTACTCGATTGTTCGATTTCTTGGAAAATGGAGATATTTTAACAAGTTTTGTAATGTTTGTACCTGACTTTTGGATTCATGTGATTGTTATTATAATAAATGTTGTATGGAAAAATTATTTCTTTTATTCTCTTCTATGTTAATTTGCAATATGGAATGGCATGCAACAAGCGGAAATTTTCACCTGTTGATCGACCGAGTTGAACACACTTCAGTCAAAAAAAGTTCTCTTTCTTTGTCTGCATTTAGCGCCATCAATTAGCATTCTTAGTCTTGTCAGTTGAAACTTCTAGAGTAAACTGTTTCATATCCAGAGTTAACCTGTAATTTCGTAGTTTCCTTTTGAACTGAGTTGTGGCGCCATCTGCAGTACCGACATCGGTATCAGCACTGCCACCTGTATTAATCCTGCCTGATCATAAGTGTGGTTTGGCTGTTCTCCGCAAGGCGCCACCTAATGGGCTCATTTTTCCGGAGGAGTTATTAAATTTGACACTTTGAAATTCCCTGGTGTCTTTTTTAAGAATGTGGAAAAATCTTGAGGACTTCTGGTATTCTGTTTTTTTGGACAGATTTGAAAGAATGTTTGGTCGACTAATAATACGCTTTTTCATATGAAGAAATCTTGGCACCCCTAGTTTTCTTTAATTTTAAAAATATGGAGTAATCTTAGGTCCCCGTTGTATTATTTTTGAAAGAGTTTGAAAGAATCTTGAAAGCTTCTAGTCTTTTTTTTAAGAATACGAAAGAATCTTCGTAACTCCTTGTGTCTTATTTTTGAAAGAATTTGAAAAGATCTTGGGGCTTTTAGTGTGTTGTTTCTTGAAACACTTTGAAAGAATGCTGGGTCCCTTGGTATTTTTTTATTATGAAGAAATCTTAGAACCTCGAGTCCCTGTTTGTTTAAAAATATGAAAAAATCTTGCAGGACCCTGCTGTTTTACTTTTCAAAGAATTTGAAAAATTCCTCAGAGCCACTGATGTTTTGTTTATGAAAGAGTTTGAATGAATTTTAGAGTTTCCAGCTGTGGCTTTATTTTAAAGAATGTCACAGAGTCGTTGAAGTTCTTTTTATTTTATTTTTGAAAGTATTTGAAGAAATCCACGGGGTGCCTGGTGTTTTTTTTTAAGAATGTGGAAAAATCTTGGGGACTTCTAGTATTCTGTTTTTTTGGACAGATTTGAAAAAATGTTTGGTCCACTAATAATACGCTTGGCACCCCTAGTTTTCTTTAATTTTAAAAATACGGAAGAATCTGAGGTCCTCGTTGTATTATTTTTGAAAGAGTTTGAAAGAATCTTGGAGGCTTCTAGTCTTTTTTTTAAGAATACGAAAGAATATTCGTAACTCCTTGTGTCTTATTTTTGAAAGAATTTCAAAAGATCTTGGGGCTTCTAGTGTGTTGTTTCTTGAAACACTTTGAAAGAATGTTGGGTCCCTTAGTATTTTTTTATTATGACGAAATGATAAAACCTCCAGTCCGTGTTTGTTTAAAAATGTGAAAAAATCTTGCAGAACTCTGCTGTTTTACTTTTCAAAGAATTTGAAAAATTCCTCAGAGCCACTGATGTTTTGTTTGTGAAAGAGTTTGAAAGAATTTTAGCGTTTCCAGCCGTGTCTTTATTTTAAAGAATGTGACAGAGTCGTTGAAGTCCTTTTTATTATTTTTTTTTAAGTATTTGAAGAAATCTAGGGGTCCCTGTGGTTTTTTTTAAAGAATGTGAAAAAATCTTGGGGACTTCTGGTAGAGTTTTCAACCATCATAGGTGATAGGTGCGTGATTGTGCGATCCCCGCTTTCACCTGGTATTTGGTGAGCCCTTTCCAATTGTTAATTTGCGAATTGGATTATTGTTATTCCTGTTTGATGGTGTTCATATTTTTGTATTGATATTGGTGCATCTTTGGTTGTTTTCTGGGAATTCAGTACTTGTTTTCCCAGTAACAAAGTTTGGATATCAATTCGAGTTTTATCGTAATTTTTTTGCGCTGATAACGGATATTTTTGCGGAGGTGAAGTACTGTGGCATTATACTCGCCCCAAGGGCGAGTATAATTTATTGAATCTAAACAACATACGCCCAGTCGAAATGGAGACGTCTACGACTTCATTTCCGGCAAGGGATCAGGCTATAGTTCTAAATGCAATTAAAGATTTAAAACTTATTGATTATGTCGTGGCTGTAGGGGATATAGTTGCGCCTAAAAATGTCATATTCGCGTCCCATATGTCGAACGATAGAGTATGTATATATTTAAAAGAAAAATCATATGTTGACTTAATCATTTCAGATCATCAAAATATTGTCGTTAAGGAAAATGCAGTCAGTGTGCGCCGGCTTATAAACCCCGCTAAACGTATTATCTTTTCTAATGTGTGTCCTTCGATCCCTCACAAGATTGTTGAGGATCTCATCAAAAGATTGGGTTTTACCTTAGTATCTAATATATCCTTTTTGAGAACTGGCATACAAAACAGTGAATATAATCATGTTTTGAGTTTTCGTCGTCATGTTTATGTCCAGCCTAATGATTCAGTTGAACTTCCATCTTCGTTGATATTGAAGTATGATGACACGAACTACCGTATTTTTCTAAATTACGACGACGTTTGCTTTCAATGTAAGCAGGTTGGTCATTTCGCACAAGAATGTCCCTCAACCTCAGGTACTTCAGATACTTCTTCTCCCACTATTTTACAGGCAAATGACACTTCACTTGAGAAGTCGAATAAGAGATCTAATAGGGATGTGGACAAGGACCGTCCCGATGACGAAGAGGAAATGGAAGGTTTTCAGCCGCTAGATCTGAGTAAAGAGTTATCTTGTGAGGTGGAGAATGTTTTAAGCTCTAGACAAACCAAAAAAATTAAAACTAGTGACTCCACTGAGAGTTTAACTTCGACCTCTGATTTGATTCAGCCCGCTAAAGATTTAATAGATAATGCCCAGTACCCGCTAAATTTTGAAGAGCTAACCCGATTTGTGGAGAAAGCTGTTGGTGAATTGGATATCTTAGAGTTAATACGAAAATACACGACTGACGTAGAAGGGGTCTCTGCTATGCTATTCGATATTTTTCCGCTGCTTACTCATAATAGCGTCCGCAATCGTATTAAAAAAATTAGACTTAAAATTAAAAAGGCACTTGCTAGGCTTGCAGATAAAACATGTAATAAAGCTACGGATACTGTGGCTGGCCCCTCAGGCGGTTCCTAATAGGGATTCGATTTCGTTTCTTTTCTTTTTCCTTTCAAATTCAATTTTCAAAATAATTCATCTGTTAAATATTTTGTTGGCAATTTAGTATACACTAATATAGCTTCCCTGATGGCAAAATATGACGACTTCTCTGTGCTGGTGCAATCTTTGAAACCGACTTTTATAATGTTGTCAGAGTCGTGGTTAAGCCCTGCGATTCCTGATACATTAGTGGCTATAAACGGTTACACTCTTTTTAGGAACGACCGGGACGGCAGAAGGGGTGGCGGTGTGTGTATCTTTGTAGCGGACTTGATTTGTTCCAGTTTCACAATTAATATCTTAAGCTCGGAAGTCGGCAATAATGAAGCACTATTTCTCAAATTATCGAACAGTAGTATCTCATTTGTGTTAGGATGTATATACAGACCCCCAGACTCTGCAATTGGTGATGATAGAAAACTCTTTACGTTTGTGTCAAAAATTGCCGATAGCTGCGACAGACTGATTATAGCGGGAGACTTTAATTTACCTGACATAACCTGGCCTCTTGATCATAATGCTAATTTTGACGCTCATTCCCAGTTGTTGCGTGATGTACTGATAAACAGTCATCTAGAGCAAATTATTACTAAACCGACCCGTTATAGAACGAACCAAACACCGTCAACCCTCGATCTAATTATCACCTCGGACGATAAGTTACTAGCAAACTTGGATTATCTGGATCCTGTTGGTAAATCTGATCACGTGGTGTTAAAGGTAGAAGTGCAAATCTGTTTTGAAAGACGAAGGAAGATTACCTCTACTTGTAGGTTGTAGGGTTATTACGAATTATGAGCTGGTCAACAGAGATCTGTTCAACACTGACTGGTCCACCATTCTTGTGGAACCATCTGTAGAAGACAATTGGACTAGATTTAAGAAACAGCTTAATTCTGTGGTGACCAAACACACAGTTTCCGTAGTAAGAAAACAGTCTTCAAATAAACCATGGATCACCAAACAGATTCTTAAACTTATTAGAAAAAAGAGGGCGCTGTGGCGATGTTACAAGCGCACTGGTAGTGAGAGTGATTACAAGGCACACAGAGTGTTTTCAAACAAAGTTTCTGCTACCATAAGAGATGCCAGATGCAACTATGAGAAGCGCATTGCTGCTTTAAAAGATGTGAAATGTTTTTACAAATACGTGCGGTCTTCCTTAGTTGGGCCTGTGAAGACCCCTCACCTAAGAGACGTAAGTGGACGTGTCACTGAGGATAGTCAATTGGTCGCTAATTTGTTTGCGGACACGTTTGCTAAAGTTTTTACAATTGACACAAATTCTAATCTCCCTACTGTACAGACACCCCCAAATTCCACAACTATTACTTCCGTTGAATTCTCTGAGGTAGCAATAGCTAAAAAGATATCTAAACTGCGCATAACCAAATCTCCTGGACCAGATAGCATTACCGTGAGTCTTCTCAAAAAGTGCCAATGTTTGTGCCAACCTTTAAAGATTCTAATGGAGCAGTCATTTGAGTCGGGGACTCTTCCTCTTGAATGGAGGTCCGCGGTGGTGAAACCCATATATAAAAAGGGTGATAAGTTTGTTGCTGACAATTATAGACCTGTCAGTTTAACGTCTCACGTAGTCAAAATCGCTGAATCCATTGTTTATGATGTGTTGATAGAGTTTATGATTAACTGTAATATACTCCCTACAGAGCAACACGGATTTGTGCCTGGTAGGTCTGTTACTACAAATTTACTCTGTAGTCTTGAGGACTGGACCAAGACGCTTGATTCCGGCGAATCAACTGATGTTCTGTACTTGGACTTCTCGAAGGCCTTCGATCGAGTGCCTTTGCGACATCTTCTACTTAAACTCAACCATTTTGGCGTTCGTGGAAACCTTCTTCGCTGGATAGAGGCTTTTCTTTCTAATCGGTTGTTCAGTGTTAAAGTGGGTGACGTATTTAGTATGCAGAGAAGAGTGCTGAGTGGAGTTCCTCAGGGATCGGTACTTGGGCCCCTTCTTTTTGTGATCTATACCTCCGACATTAAATATTCTTTGAAATCCCCTTTTGTAATGTATGCGGATGACCTCAAGATCTATAATAAGAGTTGCAATTTCACTGTTCTGCAAAATGACTTAGATGTGGTTGCCAATTGGTCGTGTACTTGGTTGCTGCCTATTAACTCCGCAAAATGCGTCGTGCTATATACTAATAGTAGCCGAAATCCAAAGCATGATTATCATGTGAATGGCACGCAACTGTTCAAGGTTGACGCTTATCGTGACCTGGGTGTAATGGTGTCATCCTCTCTCTTGTGGTCCGAGCACATAGCTGAAGTAGTTAAGAAGGCGAATAGAATTATATTTCTTATTAGTCGGACGTTTAGGGCTATTACAATATCGATGTTCATCAATTTATATAAAACGTTAGTTCGACCAGTTCTAGAATTTGCCAATACTGTATGGGCACCGTCTCTGAAAGGCGATATTGCATTATTGGAGGGTGTACAGCGTCGTGCCACTCGTTTGCCGTTTGGGAGAGTTCGCCCTTCATATGAAGGGAGACTGGCCCTAATGCACTTACCTTCCTTGGCTGATAGAAGGGTAAGGGGGGACATGATTACAACATTTCAAGCGCTTACTAACAACAACTCAGTGATACGGTCCTTTTTTAAGCTAGACATGCGTGGTCGGACAAGGGGTCATTCCTTTAAATTAGTTAAAGGTAACTTTAAAACAACAGCTAGACAGATATACATTGTTAACAGGGTGTTTGGTAAGTGGAATTCTTTACAAACGGAGGTTGTGTTGAGTGACTCAGTTTTAAGTTTCAAACGTAGCTACGATCAGTATAACAAAGTGTAGGTATTAAAGATGCGCGGGCACAACAGGCTTAGGCCTCTGCCCGATCGCAGTTTCATAATAATAATAATAATAATAATTCTGCTTGTTTGGACACATTTGAAAAAGCTTTGGTCCAGTAATAATACGCTTCTTCATATAAAGAAATCTTGGCACCCCTAGTTTTCTTTAATTTTAAAAATATGGAGTAATCTTAGGTCCCCGTTGTATTATTTTTGAAAGAGTTTGAAAGAATCTTGAAAGCTTCTAGTCTTTTTTTTAAGAATACGAAAGAATCTTCGTAACTCCTTGTGTCTTATTTTTGAAAGAATTTGAAAAGATCTTGGGGCTTTTAGTGTGTTGTTTCTTGAAACACTTTGAAAGAATGCTGGGTCCCTTGGTATTTTTTTATTATGAAGAAATCTTAGAACCTCGAGTCCCTGTTTGTTTAAAAATATGAAAAAATCTTGCAGGACCCTGCTGTTTTACTTTTCAAAGAATTTGAAAAATTCCTCAGAGCCACTGATGTTTTGTTTATGAAAGAGTTTGAATGAATTTTAGAGTCTCCAGCGTTGTCTTTATTTTAAAGTATGAGACAGAGTCGTTGAAGTTCTTTTTATTTTATTTTTGAAAGTATTTGAAGAAATCCACGGGGTGCCTGGTGTTTTTTTTTAAGAATGTGGAAAAATCTTGGGGACTTCTAGTATTCTGTTTTTTTGGACAGATTTGAAAAAATGTTTGGTCCACTAATAATACGCTTGGCACCCCTAGTTTTCTTTAATTTTAAAAATACGGAAGAATCTGAGGTCCTCGTTGTATTATTTTTGAAAGAGTTTGAAGGAATCTTGGAGGCTTCTAGTCTTTTTTTTAAGAATACGAAAGAATATTCGTAACTCCTTGTGTCTTATTTTTGAAAGAATTTCAAAAGATCTTGGGGCTTCTAGTGTGTTGTTTCTTGAAACACTTTGAAAGAATGTTGGGTCCCTTAGTATTTTTTTATTATGACGAAATGATAGAACCTCCAGTCCGTGTTTGTTTAAAAATGTGAAAAAATCTTGCAGAACTCTGCTGTTTAACTTTTCAAAGAATTTGAAAAATTCCTCAGAGCCACTGATGTTTTGTTTGTGAAAGAGTTTGAAAGAATTTTAGCGTTTCCAGCTGTCTTTATTTTAAAGAATGTGACAGAGTCGTTGAAGTCCTTTTTATTTTATTTTTGAAAGTATTTGAAGAAATCTAGGGGGTCTCTGGTCTTTTTTTTTAAGAATGTGGAAAAATCTTCGGGACTTCTGGAATTCTGTTTTTTTGGACAGATTTGAAAGAATGTTTGGTCCACTAATAATACGCTTTTTCATATGAAGAAATCTTGGCACCCCTAGTTTTCTTTAATTTTAAAAATATGAAAGAATCCCAGGTCCCCGTAGTATTATTGTTGAAAGAGTTTGAAAGAATCTTGGAGGCTTCTAGTCTTTTTTATAAGAATACGAAAGAATCTTCGTAACTCCTTGTGTCTTATTTTTGAAAGAATTTGAAAAGATCTTGGGGCTTCTAGTGTGTTGTTTCTTGAAACACTTTGAAAAAATGCTCAGCCCCTTGGTATTTTTTTATTATGAAGAAATCTTAGAACCTTCAGTCCCTGTTTGTTTAAAAATATATAATAAAAGATCGACTTTAACTAATCTGACATGTATTACTCAATTTATATCTGATGCTATTGATAAACAATCACAGGTAGACGTAATTTATACTGATTTCTCAAAGGCGTTCGACACAATCGATCACGGCATTTTATTACAAAAACTTGAGTTATTTGGTTTAACAGGTAGGATCTTTCGACTTATTAAATCATACTTATCTAACAGGTGTCAGTCTGTGTATTACAATGGCTGTCGCTCGTTGACATATGAAGTGAAATCGGGGGTTCCACAAGGTGCAAATCTTGGACCACTAATGTTTTTGATTTTCATTAATGATTTACCTGCCACTGTAAAAAGTCCCGCCCTACTGTTTGCTGACGATGCTAAGTTATATAGAATTGTGAACGACATCAATGATGCACTTTTTCTTCAAGAGGATCTTGATTCTCTGAATAAATGGTGTCTGGACAATAAACTTTCATTAAACGCTGCCAAATGTAAAATAGTGTCATTTACTCGTAAAAAATGTCCAATTTCCTTCAATTAGAAAATTAAAGATAAACTCTTAAGCCGCCACAATGTTGTTAAAGATCTAGGCATATATTTTGACTCAGAATTAAACTTTCAGTACCATATAAACGAACTTACTGCCAGAGCAACTTCTATTCTTGGTTTCATTATCAGAAATAGCAGGGATTTCACTGATTTAAACATTATAAGACTGTTATATAACACTTTCATCTTATCTATCCTTCAATATTGTTGTCCTATATGGAACCCAATTTATGTCACACAAATTAACTTACTCGAATCTGTTCAAAGACGCTTTTTAAAATTTCTTTGGTATAAGAAGTACGGTGTCTACCCTGAACGAGGAATCGACAACGAACTTCTCAATAGAGCGTTTGATACGTTACCTTTAACAATCAAAAGGCAAATAAATATTGTCATATTTTTCTATCAACTTCTAAATTACAATGTCGACTGTGCTGAATTGTTAGCTAATATATCTTTTCATGTACCTCGCCAAAATTCCAGAAACATTTCCCTGACATATACCTCCATACCACATTCTAATACCTTCATTAAATCTCCCATATACACAATGTGCAAACTTTATAATAAGGAATTCTGTATTATTGATATATTCCAGTTTAATAGTTTAAAATTTAAAAAATTAATCATTCAACATTGTTATGCAAAATTAAATGTTTAGCACTGTTTTCTCACCTTGTTTATAGGTACATTATAATGATTTGTTATTTTTTGTGCTTCCTTTTGTTACATTATAATTTTGTTTCGGTTTAGAATGCGAATTTATTATGTTCTTTTTGTATTATTTTGTTGCTCTGTAATTGGTTTTTATTTTTAAAACTGTTGGGCAATAAACGCTATTATTATTATTATTATTATTATTATTATTAAAATATGAAAAAATCATGCTGGACCCTGTTGTTTAACTTTTCAAAGAATTTAAAAAATTCCTCAGAGCCACTGATGTTTTGTTTATGAAAGAGTTTGAAAGAATTTTAGAGTCTCCAGCTGTGTCTTTATTTTAAAGAATGTGACAGAGTCGTTGAAGTCCTTTTTATTTTATTTTTGAAAGTATTTGAAGAATTCTAGGGGGTCCCTGGTGATTTTTTTTAAGAACGTGGAAAAACCTTGGGGACTTCTGGTATTCTGTTTTTTTTGGACAGATTTGAAAGAATGTTTGGTCGACTAATAGTACGCTTTTTCATATGAAGAAATCTTGGCACCCCTAGTTTTCTTTAATTTTAAAAATATGGAGTAATCTTAGGTCCCCGTTGTATTATTTTTGAAAGAGTTTGAAAGAATCTTGAAAGCTTCTAGTCTTTTTTTTAAGAATACGAAAGAATCTTCGTAACTCCTTGTGTCTTATTTTTGAAAGAATTTGAAAAGATCTTGGGGCTTTTAGTGTGTTGTTTCTTGAAACACTTTGAAAGAATGCTGGGTCCCTTGGTATTTTTTTATTATGAAGAAATCTTAGAACCTCGAGTCCCTGTTTGTTTAAAAATATGAAAAAATCTTGCAGGACCCTGCTGTTTTACTTTTCAAAGAATTTGAAAAATTCCTCAGAGCCACTGATGTTTTGTTTATGAAAGAGTTTGAATGAATTTTAGAGTCTCCAGCTGTGGCTTTATTTTAAAGAATGTCACAGAGTCGTTGAAGTCCTTCTTATTTTATTTTTGAAAGTATTTGAAGAAATCCACGGGGTGCCTGGTGTTTTTTTTTAAGAATGTGGAAAAATCTTGGGGACTTCTAGTATTCTGTTTTTTTGGACAGATTTGAAAAAATGTTTGGTCCACTAATAATACGCTTGGCACCCCTAGTTTTCTTTAATTTTAAAAATACGGAAGAATCTGAGGTCCTCGTTGTATTATTTTTGAAAGAGTTTGAAAGAATATTGGAGGCTTCTAGTCTTTTTTTTAAGAATACGAAAGAATCTTCGTAACTCCTTGTGTCTTATTTTTGAAAGAATTTGAAAAGATCTTGGGGCTTCTAGTGTGTTGTTTTTTGAAACACTTTGAAAGAATGTTGGGTTCCTTAGTATTTTTTTATTATGAAGAAATCTTAGAACCTCCAGTCCCTGTTTGTTTAATAATATGAAAACATCTTGGAGGACGCTCAAAATCAACAAAAAAATTAAGCTCTACAAGAAATGCAATTCAAAATTGACAATCATAGAGAATTTCTTCACCAAAGAGATAAAATACGGCAGATTTTCAGTTTTAAAATTGCCATATCGGGATACTTTGGAACGATATTTGGGGCGAGGTCAAGATATAACACAGTTAATCGAAGACAGATTAAGTATTCAAAAACTTCAACCTATTGAAAAAATCGCTAGCCTCATAATTGATGATATGGCCATAAAAGAAAAGATGTCCTACAGTAGATCGGACGACAAATTTTATGGTTTAGATACAATAAACGAAAATGGGCAAATTATTGGTAAAAAAACAACATTAGCCAATAAAAAGCTATGTTATGTTATCCATGGGATGACCATTAAGTATACAATTCCGGCTGGTTATTTTTTCCATCGGCAATTACCACAAGATGATTATTTCAATTTGACAATGAAAATTCTTAAACTTACGTGGATTTACTGTAATTAGAATCGTTACGGATAATCACAAATCCAACGTAGGTCTTTTTAAATTATTATCACCAAACAATATCCTGTCAAGACAAATCCAGCATCCCATACAACCCAAGATTCCACTATTTTTAAGCTTTGATTATTGCCACATAATAAAAAATTTACGAAACATTTTCCTGGACCATGACATGCATTCTAGTACTGGCATCATTTCTGCAAAATTTTTGAAAGAAATATACGATTTACAGAAAAATTTAATTATAAAACCATTAAGATGTTTGACAAGGAAACACGTATATCCAATCAATATGGAGAAGATGAATGTTCGTCGTGCTGTGGAACTTATTTCTCCAGCAGTTACGGCAGCGATCGAATACTTGAACAAATATGAGAATCCTAAATTTGTAGGTGCTGAAGAAACAGTAAAATTTATGCAAAAAATGTACAAGTTTTTCAAAATACACGACGTTAATGATACCACCTAACATATACGGCAACTCGATGAAAATATATATATTTTCCATTTTTCTCAATATACGTAGTCGTCTTTTCAGAACAAGAAACTTAAAACATGTTTTAGATGGTAATTTCTTGTAGACAAATACGGATCTTTAAGAATTGAGATCGGGGCGGATATTGGTGTGGCTTTATTTTTTTTCTAGTATATATAGTAGGTATACTTTAAACAACACGATACTCATTAAAAACATGGTTTTAATTTCTCGTAGAAAAATACGGTTTTTCCAGTTAAGCTCTTTCCTCTTGGCTCACGACGAATAAAAAAATCATCACAATTGAGACCGGGTGGGTGGGCGGGGCTACATTTTGCCATTTTTTTTTCTTAGTATGTGCAGAGTTATTTCGACAAACAATCTTTCCATTTTATCAATTTCCCCAGGGTCCGTTAACTTGGCATCACAAAGTTAATGAATTTTACTCAAAAGCTAGCACCTTGTTGTTCTAACCTAGCACCAGCTAGCATCACCAATCAAAAAGCTAGCACCACCTAATTATTGAAATAAAAGCCTTTTACTTTCGGGGGGCGCCCAGTTAACGCTAGCCCCCCGACATTATTTAATTCTCATGAAAGGTTAGAAAGTTAGTCCGAGGTAGTTTAGACCACCAGCTAGCACCATTAATCTCATAGCTAGCACCACCCTACAAATATTAAAAAAAAATTGAAAACCAAAAAAAAATTAGCCCCAGTTTTTTTTCTTTAATGAAAAAAATCAGTAGGTTTATAGTCTAGGGCTAGCACTCGCTGGATCCATAAAAAAAGTGTTTTTATTCAACAAAGCCATGTAATAAAGGGTTATTTTCGGGCGGGCTAAGTTAACGCTATCCCCCCAATATAATTTAAAGATAACGAAAAGCTAGCACCTAATAGTTTAAAGCTAGCACCAACTAGCACCATTAGTCTTATAGCTAGCACCATTAAACAAACTAAATAAAATAATTGAAAAGCCCGGAAAAAATAACTCGCATCTATTTACAAAGCATAATTCCCAATCGTGGCCGGAAATAAACTATCTTTGAAAATTAATACATTACAATCATCCTTTACTTATAAAAAGTCATGTTTTCTGCATTGAACAGAATATTAATATCTACATTATTTACATATTTAATTAAATTACATCACTTTCGTTCAAATCGTTCTCCATTTATTTTAACACACTAAAAATTAGGCCATAATAAATGTGATCATTTAATATTTTTCCACAGTCATACATTTGACTGACATTACATACTTAAATAACAAATTTGAAATCACAAGCGAGACTATAAAATTTAAGTCATTTGTAATTTATAAGTTCGAGGTTAATGACGAAAACCTTTGTAAACTCTAAATTCCTAAAAATATTAAGATAATTTAAAATCCTAGAAACTTAACAAAAAATGTTTCTAGAAGTCAAATACAAATTATGAAGTTTTATTATCCGTAATAATAACCCCTATTTTGGGGCAAGCGTTTATTCTTTAGTTTCGCACTTACTACTAAGTACTTCAGGTAGACGAAATAGCATTATTTGTGAACAGTTTGGAAAAGTTTGACATTTATTATGTTGCATGTTGTTTTTTTATACATTATAGTTTTGTAAAGGAATCACGAATGTTGTTTTTATAAGTGCAATATTTTTTTTGTTATGCTGTACTCAGTATTTTCCTATTTTCTTCGTATCTCTTTTTTAAATCAAAATATTATTAAAGTGGTAACCTCTGTTACATAAGATGAGCATGTTGGAACTAGTTGTAAATTTGTATTAATTTATCGCTCCCCTAAAGCAAATTTAAGTTACAGTGTGATTATTTTATCTTTTCACACCTGGATAAATCTGAATAGGCAACACATTTTACTTTCCATAAATGACTTTCTCTTAAATTTCTTATAAATAATAAATAACGTGTAGATTTCAATGATTGTACCTAAATTATGACAAATTAATTGTAGCAGTCAAATTATTTTCAACTTTTGCTAATAATGTTTTTGAATTCCGAAAAAAAATTTTGAACGCAGGATAGCACTGTGTGAAGATAGAAAAGACGGGCAGTTTTAACCATACCACCCTATTATTAGGAAACATTATTTTGTTTGAATTTTCCATTATTAGTTGCCTGACATCTTTATTGTCATTTATGACATAGCGTGATTTTTGTGTTGTTGTTTTGTGCTGTAATTATTAATTTAAAAAGATTAATAGATTGATCAAAGATGCTTATGATGTGTATAATATGTTGCCTACACCAAAGTATTCAGGCGTGAACAGATAAAATAATGACCCTGTATTTACTTAAAAGAAAACACTTTGTAAAATGGAGTTACAGTTAAGTCGAACTTATTTTTAAATATTTGCCCACAATATATGTTTTTTGGAAATTATTTATTTTATTTACTGTCCCATAGCTATGAAATATCGAGAAAATATGAAAGTGTTTATGTTTTTACATCGGAAGAATGTCAGGTAGAAATTAATTTGATTTGAATGACTTCGTCCCCTCAATACAGAGGATCAAAACTATTAAGTAGTAAGCTAGAATCAACAAAATGTTCTGAGTATCTTTATTATAATTCTTATTAAATAACAATGTAATAAGTAAATATAATTTGATTAAACATTTATCATGCTTATCATAACTTTAAAACATCCCCAAGATTTCAAAGCATTCGGTTCTGCAGATTCAAAATTAAATTGCAAAATGTTGTTTAATAATTTTGACTTTTTTTTCAAAAATCTGGACGTTTCTGGTAAAAACTCAATACGGAATCATAAATTACATATGTAGGGCTATGTTATTTCATACAATTTATAACCCATTTACCATGTACAATTTTGAAGTGACGTCATCACATTATTGGTGGGGATGACTAGACAAATTTTGGTTACCGCATTAGCATCTACATGCCATTCCTAACATAAATACAAAATTTGACAACTATCGGCCTAGTAGTATCGGAGATTATCTGTCTAATAAAAATACGGGACGGCAGACGGACAAACAGACAGATGGACAGACAGACGGAAACGGGGGACCCATTTCTTCTTCTTCTAGGGGTCATGAAAGCTCGAGAAAATGTAAAAGTAGATAGTCGGCCGACGGATTCGCTCAGGAAGTAAAAATATGAATGCAATGATAACTCACAATTAAAAACTCAAGATATTTTGCACAATTCGGGTTGATTTAGGAATTTAACTCGGTACTATTGCAATTTAACACCTTTAAACTTCACAAGTTTTTTTAAGATTAATAGGGGCAATATCAGTTTTACCTGAATAAGTACTAGACTAGCCCACCCGCCCCCTATTTTCTCAGGACAAATAAACATCTTATCTTATCTTATCTTATCTATAATCAAAACATCGAAACATCCGAATCTCGATAAATCGAGTTCTCAAAAAATTGAAAAATCGAAAAATAAAAAAATTCGGAAAAAAAACAAAAATTAAAATATACAAGAACTGAAAACTCGAAAAATTCACAAATCGAAATATATATTATAAAGCAGTTGAAAATTGAAAAATCTAAAACTGAGGAATTGAAGAACTGAAAAATCGAAACTGCGAATTCGAGAAACGGGAAAATAAAAATATATATATATATATACATATATATATATATATATATATATATTAATCGAAAAACTGAAAATTTAGCAACGTCAAAATTTGAAAAATTGTAAAACAGAAATACTGAAGAACTGGAAAATCAAAAAATCCCGAAATCGAAAAAGCTAAAATTTAAAACATTGAACAATTGAAATATCGCAAAATTGAAAAATGGAGAAATCCAAACATCAAAGAATCAACATCTAAAACTTAAAA
Organism: Zophobas morio; assembly: GCF_036711695.1. Classification (NCBI taxonomy): domain Eukaryota; kingdom Metazoa; phylum Arthropoda; class Insecta; order Coleoptera; family Tenebrionidae; genus Zophobas; species Zophobas morio. Next base: position 138,361 of record NW_026972683.1, read on the forward strand.
ATCGAAAAACTGAAAACTTGAAACTACAGAATTTAAAAAAATTGAAAAATCGGATAACTGAAAAATCGAAACATCGAAAAATTGGAAAATCGAAAAACCAAGAAATCCAAAAATCGGAACATCGAGAAATAGAAAAAAAATGAGAAATTGATAAATTGAGAAATTCAGCAATCAAAACATCCAAACATCTGAATTCGATAAATCGGGAAATAAAAAAAATTGAAAAATTTTAAAAAAGAAAAATTAAAACATCGAAAAGTTGAAAAAAAATTAAGAAATCGAAGTATAAAACTGTCGAAAATTTGAGAAATGTAAAGTTTAACGAAAAATTGAAAATCCAAAAAGAAAAAAAGAGGTGGAAACTCAAAAACAGCAAACTGAAAAATTTAAACATTGGAAAATCGACAAATTGGAATCGATTGGCCTGAAAATTTGAAAAATTGAATAAACGAAAAATTGGAATATCGAAAGAAACAACAAAAATTAAGGAAATGAAAAAACAAAAAAGTGTGATATAAAATCGAGAAAATGAAAAATAAAAAATCAGGAAAACGCAAAATAAAACTCGGGGAGTTGAAAAATTGAGGTGACGAAAAATTGAAATCTTAAAAATCGAAAAATTGAAAAGTCTGATAAATGATCAATTTTTAGATTTCAATTTCACGAGTTTTCAATTTTTCGATTTTTCAATTTTTCATTTCTGCAAATTTTTGTAATTTCTTGTTTCTGTTTCTTATTTTCTTTAATTTTTCGATCATTCAATTTTTGAATGTTTCAACTTTATATTTTTTTGTTTTTTCAGTTTTTTATTTTTTCAATTTTTCGTTTCTTCAGTTTTTCGATTTACGATTGGTTTCAATTTTCATTTTTCGATCTTCACTTTTTAGATTTTGCCAGTTTTCGATTTGCAGTTTCACAAATTTTTAATGTTTCAATTTTTCGATATTTTAGTTTTTCAAGTTTTTGATTTTTATTTTTGATTTTTTCGATTTTTTCATTTATATTTTCTCGAATTTGTATCATAATTTTTGTTTCTTCAGTCCCTTGATCTTTCAATGTTCGTTTCGATTTTATAATTTTTCGTTCATTCAATTTTTCAAACTTCCAATATTTGATTTTTCAATTCCTCGATTTTCTAATTTTTAAATTTTTCAATTTTACAATTTTTGCCTTTCCAATTATCCGATTTTTCGATTTCTTTAATTTTCAGTCTTTCAATTTTGTTATATACATATGTACATATTTCGATTTTTCAATTTTCGTTTTTTCATTTTTTTTATTTCCAATTTTTAGATTTTTCGAAGTTTTCATTTTATATTGTTTCGTTTTTTCATTTTTTTCAATCTTACCTTTTTCATTCAAAAAGTTGAAAAATTGAAAAGTCCACTAAATGAAATCTAGAAAAATTGCGAATCATAAATTGAAAATTTTTTTAAATATATAATATAATAAATACCAATAATAATTTTTAAAATTATCACCGTTCCAATTTTACCATTTTAGAATTTTTCCATTTTTCCGTTTTTGTTTAAAAACTTTTTCTTTTGTTTTCATTATTTCGATTATTAATTTTTCAATTTTTCAACTTTTCGAATAAAAAAATGGAAAAATTGCAAAACTGTAATATTGAAAAATCAAAAATGAAATAACGGAAACTGAAAAATTTTAAAATTGGAAAATCGACGAATTGGAATTGATTGGTCTGAAAATTTGAAAAATTGAATAAACGAAAAATTGGAAAATTGAAAGAAACAACAAAAATTAAGGAAATGAAAAAACAAAAAATTGTGATATAAAATCGAGAAAATGAAAAATAAAAAATCAGGAAAACGCAAAATAAAACTGGGGGAGTTGAAAAATTGAGGGGACGAAAAATTGAAAAAGGGAAAAATTAAAAATCGAGAATGTGAAAAATGAAAAAATGGGAAATTGTAATATTGAAAAATTAAAAATGAAAAAACGAAGAAGTGTATAATAAAAACTTGAGTGAAAATCAAACTTAAAAATTTGAAGAAAAATTGCTAAAAACTTGAAACTTCGAAAAATTTAATAAAGGAAAAATTGTAAAATCGAAAGAAACAACAAAAAATAAAGGAAATCAAAAAAAGGAAAATCGTGATATAAAATCGAAACAGTGAAAATTAAAAAATCGGGAAAATGAAAAATAAAAATCGAAAACAAAAAATTGGAAAAGGGAAAAATTATAAATTGAGAAACTGAAAAATCGACAAATGAAAATGTGTAATATTGAAAAATTGCAAAACTGATGCAAACCGAAAAATTGAAGCAACGAAAAATTGAAAATTTTGGAAGTCGAGAAATTGTAAAATTGAAAAATCAAAAATAAAAACGAAAAATTACAAAATGAAAACTTGAAAAATCTTAAGAATCGAAAAAGTTGAACATCAAAAAAAAAAGAAATATGTATTATGAAATAGAAAAATATTAAAATTAAAGAAATTGGAAAATCGGAAGACTGGAAATCCAAAAACTGCAAAGTGAAAAATTTAAAAATTGAAAAATGGACGAACTAAAAATTCAAAGCCTGAAAATTTGAAAAATTGAACAAATGAAAAATTGTAAAATCGAACAAAAAAACACAGAAAATAAAGGAAGCGAAAAAACGGACAATTGTGATATAAATCGAGAAAATAAAAACTTAAAATTCGCCATATTTAAAAATAAAAATCGGTAACATGAAAAATTGTGAAAACGAAAAATTGAGAAACTGAAAATTTAAAGAATTGAAAAAACGAAAAATCGAAAGAAACAAAAAATAGAGGAATTGAAACAACGAAAATTTGTGACATAGAATCGAGAAAATCAAAATCAAAAAAATCGGGAAAATGAAAAATAAAAATCGGGAACTTGAAAAATTGAGGAAACGAAAAATTGAAAATGACAAAAATTAAAAACTGAGAATGTGAAAAATCGAAAAATGAGAATCTGTAATATCGAAAAATTGCAAAATTAAAAAATTGCAAATCGAAAAATTGAAACATTTAGAAGTCAAGAAACTGTAAAATTGAAAAATCAAAAATAAAAAAACGAAAAAGTTTATGATGAAAACTTGAAAAACGTCAAAAATGAAAATCAAACATGAAAATTTGAAGAAACGAAAATTTGAAAAATCGAAAAATTAAAAATTGAAAAACTTAAAATTCGAAAAAGTGAAAAATAAAAAAAAAGAAATATGTATTGTAAAATCAAAATATTGAAAATTAAAGAAATTGAAAAACTGGAAGACTAGAAATCCAAAAACTGCAAATTGAACAATTTTAAACGTGGAAAATCATGGAATTGAAAAATGAAAGCAGAACAAGAACAGAGAGTGTTTTTTATTTATTTAGTAGTTTAAATCATAAACCTACATCACGAAAAGTATTAAAGTTATGAACACCCCCATTTGTGTTTCTTTCCTTTTAAATCTTCTACATTCAGTTGGTCATATTATTTGTAAACTTACTCCAAAACTTCCATGTAAATTTCTGTTTTACCTTCATTTTGTTTCTAAAACAAAACTGTCCTAGAGTTCTAAAATTGTATAAATATTTAATTTTTTTACTAAACTTACGATTGTTTGCTCCAAGTTGTTTCAAAGCTGCTTGTAATTGAAACAATATACTCAGTTTAGAACAACAATATCCTTTAGAATAATTTTCTTCCACAATATGTTTAAATCTGAATTAAACAACAACACAACCTCAGACTTTAACCTAGCCGAATCCTACGTGACTAGCCTAAATTTTTTGCACATGAACGCTTTTTTCCTCGGTTATCTCCAGAGATAATGGTAAAGTAAACACAGATTCGTGATCTTGGGCGAATTTTCGGAAAGAATTAAACCTGTTCAGTCCGCTAAAATAAACGTTCGTTTTTTGTACGGATGGTGGAGGCGCCGGGTAACCAAACTCAAAAATAATTATTTCAAGCCACATATTTTAAAAGAAAAAAATTTTTAATAACGGAGGGTTGCGACACAGGCACCTATTTTTTGGTGTCGACTTCCGCACTTAATTCCTACCACGTACTTCAGCCGGCAATTAAGATAACACCCCAAAGAACGGATGTGGATGCTTTGACTTGCAAACGAAGGAAGGCATTTAGGGTTTAATCGTCAGTTTATTGTTGTAGGCAAAGATTCTTGTCTCGTTGTAGGAAACTCATCAAAGCAGTGAGTGTACCGAGGAACGGCTTGACGAATTTGGGTCGTTTGGAGTTACGCGGAAGTAAACGTTATAAAGTTCCAAAACACTGTTTTAAATTGTGTAGTGTTCAAATAAAGAAAGGGGCGCGGGGAGCAATTTCGTTTCGAAATGACTAATTGCCTGAGGGTCGTCGCTTTATTACGAAGTCCTTTATTTAAAAGTAACGAGTGTAAAATAAAATAATTGACATTGACTTGCCTCGGGAGTGATATTACATTTTATTAATTTTTTTGTAAATATTTGGACATAACATTTGAATAACTTTAAAATGGAATTTTTTGAGACGATGTCATGAAATTGCTGGTGGGGATGATTAGCAAAACTTTGGTTAGCGCTTAACCATCTACATGATGTTCCTAATATACACACAAAATTTTACAGCAATCGGTCCAGTACTTTTGGATAATACGTGACCAGTTTCTTGTTGTTCTAAGAAGAAGATTAATGATGTTTTCAAGAAATATCAATACTGCAAGATACAAAAAAAAAATGTTGGTACTCCATTTTTAAATCAACTAGTTTATAGTTATTTTCAGCAGGATGGTGCTACTGCTCATGCATCTGGAGACCATATTTTTTGTCTGAATTAGTGACAAAAGCTCCTTGCGACTTCTTCTCTTTCCACAACTTTATCTGTACCCCCCCACAAATCAAAGACTTCACTGAAATTATTTATTGAAAAAACGAAACAATGAAAAATCAAAACAAAAAAATATTTTAAAAGCGAAAATTCTAAATGTTGTGTGGGTATTGTTGGTGATTTAAAAGCGACGGTACGGTTTTTAGATTTTATTTTGTTCTTTACTGTTCGAGAGTGCCAGGGAGAAGAGGGAAGGGTGTTTAAAATGGTACACAGGTAAGCTCGGTTTCGAAGAGGTGGAAGCATAGACAAACCAACTTGTCTATGGGTGGAAGTAGGTAAAGAAGGGTTTAGAAAATTCTAGAAGCGAAAAGAGAAAGTATGTAGAAGTGTAGGGCAGGTAGACGAAGGATAGGAAGTATTTACATTTATACAATTACTATGAATGCCCACAGGTAGAACACCTGATTTTGTGGGAACGGTTGTTCCTACAGTTGAAAAATCGAAAAATTAAAATAAATTAAAATTGAAAACTTCGAATTGTCCAATTTTATTTTGCAATTTTGCATTTCCCGGTTTTTTATTCTTCAGTTTTTCAACAAATAAAGAACAAATTTGTTCAAACTGACACTCCGAAAAAAATTGAAAAATAAAAAATCGAGCAGGTAATTGAAAAATTGAAAAATTGCAAAATTTTACATATAATTAAAAATCGAAATATCTGTAAGTTGAAAAATCAAAACTTGGGAAATAGAATAATTGAAAAATTGTATTATTAAGAGAACGAAAATGAAAATTAAAAAAATGGAAATGCTCGGGAAAATAAAAAATTGAAACATTGAAAAACAGAAGAATTTTTAAATTTAAAGATTGAAAAAGAGAAAAAATAGAAAGAATTGAAAAATTTCAAATCAAAAATGTGAAATAAGAAAATCGAAATCGAATTTTTCGATGGTTAAGTTTTCACTTTTTCAACAAAAAGAACAAATGTATTCAAACTGAAATTTTGAAAGATCAAAAATTCCAAAAATCAAAAATCAAATTCGACAAATAAGAAAATGAAAAATCGGGTTATCGAAAAATCGAAAAATTACCAAATTGTAAAACTGAAAATTCGAAAATCAGTAATTTGAAAAATCAAAACTTGAAATATCGAATAATTAAAAAACGAAACACTGAAAATAGAAACATTATAAATCTAACAATTCAAATCAACAAATTTATTCAAAACTGAAATTTTGAAAAATGAACGATTGAAAAAAAGAAACAATGAAAAATTAATACACTAAAAAATAAAATCATTTTAAAACTAAAAAATCTAAATATCCATAAATCGAAAAATTAAAAAAAATAGAAGAGATCAAAAATCAAAAATTGAGAAATTGAATAATGGGAAAAACGAAAAATTACAATAGCCAAAAATTAAAAAAGCGACTAATTAAAAAAATTAAAACTGAAAATTTGGATTTTCCCATTTTATTTTGCAAATTTTGCAATTTTTAATTTTCATTTTCTCGATTTCTTTTTCTTCAGTTTTTCAACAAAAGAACAGATTTATTCAAACTGAAAAATAGAAAAACTGCAAAATCGTATATTAAATTTAAAAATCGGAATATTTATAAGTTGAAAAATCAGAACTCGCGAAATCAAATAGTTAAAAAAATTTAATACTTAGACAATGAAAAATAAAAATTCAAAAAATGATAGATCGGGAAAATAAAAAATCAAAATATTAAAAAGCAGAAGAAATTTAAAACTGAAAAATGCAGAAATAAGTATCAAAAATATAAAGAATAGAAAAATTCAAAAATCGAAAATTGGAAAATCGAAAAATTGCAAATCAAAAATTGAACAAATGGAAAATAGAAAAACCGAGAAATTAAAAATCGGATAATTGAAATAACAAAAAACTGTAACATTGGAACGTCGAAAGGTTCAAAAGTTAAATAATAATCGAGAAATTTAAAAAAACGGAAAGTTGAAAAACTTAAAACTTCGGAAAATAATACACATAATTTAGAACTTCAAACTAAAGAAAAAAGATTTTTAATATTTCAATTTTTGTTTTGCAAAGTTTCGATTTTTAATTTTTCACGTTTTGGATTTTCAGTTTTTCATTTTCGCAATGGCTAATTTTTCACTTTTTGAACAAATTTATTCAAACTGAAATTTTGAAGGATCAAAAAGTCGAAGAATGAAAAATCAAATTTGATAAATAAAAAAATCAAAAAACGTAATCGAAAAATCGAAAAACGAAAAATATATTTAGAAACTGAAAATTGTAATACTGAAATATTGAAAATTTGCAAAATTAGAATTTTTTTTTCGTACTCTACCTCTAATTTAATTTTAAATTGAAACATTTAAGTCAAATAAATTTCAGTTAATTAAGAAAAAATACAAAATTTCCGTTACGTTTTTCTCTGTTTCTCGGTTTTTTCGTTTTTCGTTTCACCGTTCGTTCATTTGTCGGTTTTTTCATTACTATCTTTCTCTCTTACCCTTCACTCTGTCCTTCATTCTCAGTCCCTCTCTTTCCTATTTATCCATTTTACCTCACTTTCTTTCTCTTCCACTCTTTCTCACTCTGTCTCTATCTTCTCCTCTTTCTCTATCTTTCTCTCTCTTTTACACTGTTCCTCATATCCATTGGTCGTTTTTTATGTCATTTTCTTTTTCCCTCTTACTCTTTTTACCCTTTCCTTACTCCCCTTTCCCTGATGATCACAAACATTTTTGGGATTCACTTTTTTAAACAATAAAAAATTATTTTATTAATTAATTTGTCTTCCCACAGACACTGATGCGAATTTTTAATTTAACACCTTTTGATTTTTCAGTATTTTTGAGTTTTCAATTTTTCGATATTTCATGTTTTAGATTTCTCAATTTTTCACCATTTCAAGTTTAGGAATTTTTCAATTTCTGGTTGTTTCAAATTTGTGTATATTTAGACAAGCAGATTTGCCGATTTTGTAATGTTTCCATATTTTAATTTTTAAATTTTTTAAATTCTAGATTTTTTCATTTATCTATTTTTCGATGTTCCAATTTTTCGGCATTCCTATTTTTTAGTTTTTAATTTATCAGTTTTTCGATATTTTTGTTTTTCCATTTTTCGATTTCTCGATGTTTCAATTCCTCCATGTTTCAGTTTTCTAATTTTTCGACTTTTCAACTTTTCGCTTTTTTAGATATTTTGATTATCTTTTTTGAATATTTTGATTGTCTCTTTTGGAATTTTAAGTGTTTAAATATTTAGATGTTTCAGTTTTGTAATTTTTCGATCTTTCTGTTTTTCAGTTTCTTTAATTTATCGGTTTTTCGATTTTTATATTTTTCGATTTTTGGTTACTGCGATGTCTTAATTTTCCGATTTTGCGACTTATTCACTTTTCGATTTTTCGATGTTTCAATTTCTCGATGTGCCTCTTTCCTAATTTTTCGATCTTTCGATTTTTAGATTTCTAGGTTTTTCGATTTTTCAACTTTTTCGCCTTTTGGATATTTTGGTTGCCTCTTTTTGAATTTTTGAATTTCAAATGTTTATATTTTTCGATTTTTTGTTTCTTTGTTTCAATATTTTCATGTTTATAAATTCTAGCTTTTTCAATTTACTCTTTTTGGATTTTTCAATTTTTCGACATATTTTTCAGTTTATTTTTGATTTATCAGTTTTTCCTTTTTTCTATTTTTCGATTTTCTGTTACTACGATGTATCAATTTTTCGATTTTTCGATTTCTCAATGTTTCAATTTCTCGATGTTTTAGTTTTCTAATTTTTCGGTCTTTGTACCTCCCGATTTTTTGGTTTCTCAATTTCAAATATTTTAATTTTTCAATTATTTAAATTCTAGCTTTTATCGATTTCCTTATTATCCGATTTTTCAATTTTTCGATATTTTTATTTTCAATTTTTGTTTTGTTTTATCAGTTTTTCGATTTGTCTATTTTACGATTTTCGGCTACTACGATTTCCCAATTTTTCGATTTTTCGACTGCTTGACTTTTCGATTTTTGGTTTTTCGATTTTGCAACTTTTCGCATCTTGAATATTTTGATCGTCTCTTTTTTAACTGTAAATGTTTAAATTTTTCGGTTTTTTAATTTTTCGTTATTTTAATTTTTCAATTTTTTAAATTCTAGCGTTTTCGACTTCTCTGTTTTTTATTTTAAAATTTTTCGACATTTCTATTTTTCAATTTTTTTATGGTTATCAGTTTTTCGATTTTTCTATTTTACTATTTTCGGCTACTGCGATGTCTCAATTTTTCGATTTTTCGACTTTTCGGCTTTTCGATTTTTCGATTTCTTGATATTTCTATTTCTCGATGTTTTAGTTTTCTAATTTTCGGTCTTTGGATTTCTCGATTTCTTGGTTTTTCGATTTTTCAACTTTTTTTCTATTCGATATTTTATTGTCTCTTTTTGAATTTCCAATCTTTAAATTTTTCCATATTTTAATTTTTCAGTTTTCTAATTCTAGCATTTATTTTGTGAGTTTCTTATTTTCCGATTTTTCAATTTTTCGACATTGCTATTTTTCTAATTAATCAGTTTATCGATTTTTTCTTTTTGAATTTTAAATGTATAAATTTTTCGATATTCTAATTTTTCGATTTTTTAAATTAAAGCTTTTTCGACATTTCTGTTTTTTTTTGGTTTATCAGTTTTTGGATTTTCCAATTTTTCAATTTTTTAAATATTTGGCATTTTTTTAAATTATTGATGTTTCGTATTCTTCACTTTTCGGTTTTTCGATTTTTAAAATTTTTTGGCTACGATTTTTAAATTTCTCGTTTTTTCAAGTTTTAAATTTCATAATTTTTTAACATTTCTATTTTGGAAATTTTTCCATTTCTGAATTTTTCAATTTTTGACTTTTCACCTGACCTGATCTGACCTGACCTTGGTGCTCTAACAATAAAATAAAAGAAGTTTTCGCAAAACATAAACGCTGCAAGATACCGAGACGAAACTTTGACTCCATTTTTAAATCAACCTGGATGACGATGACTTAGTTTACGGTTATTTTCAGCAGGACGATGCTACTGCTCATACAAAATGGAGCTACAACATATTTATTGTCGTTTCTAACCTCACTTTTCGTGTTTTCTTGCTTGTCACTTCGTAGAGAAATAATTTTTCAATAACAGACAGTTCTTTCCAGAACTTATTCATATTTCCCCCCACAAAATCAAAAACTCCACGAATCGTAATAAACATTTTAATAAAGTATGCGAAGTAGATATACAAATATAAATTTTATTATCACATAGAGATATTACGTAGACTAATGCAAAACACTAAAATAAAAAAATACCTCGTCTGTGCGGATTTGATCCCACATTTTACAATCTTCCTAAGTAAACTAACACCTACTTTAATTATGTACAAATGGTAGCTTCAATAATTCAACTAACCTAGATTCAACGTAACAATATTGACTAGAACAACATGAGCACCGGAAAGGAGCGGCAAGAACGTGGAAACTGTCAAATAGAAGGAGAACACTTCGCAAATATTTGGTCATCTTAGACTTACCATTTTCCATTACAAAAGATCCCACATTTAACACAACGTCAACAGGCAAAATTAAGCCCACCGAGTGACCAACCCAACAACAAACATCATACCCTGTATAAGTCAACAAAAATCGCTACAAGAATAGATCACTCAGTACATATCTAACAACAAAGTCATTACGGTCTCCACTCCCCTCTCACCCCGTACTCCCAGCGCTAGCTGCAGCACTCCCTCCTCCTGGATTTCTGGATTTCTTGGTTTTTTTTATTTTTCAACTTTTCGCTTTTTTGGATACTTTCATTGTCTCTTTTTGAATTTTAAATCTATAAATTTTTCAATTTTTCAATTTTTCAATATTTTAATTTTTCAATTTTTTAAAGTCTAGCTTTTTCGATTTACTATATTTCGATTTTTCAATTTTTCGACATTTCTATTTTTCAGTTTTTTTTCTGATTCATCAGTTTTTCGATTTCTCTTTTTTTCCATTTTCAGCTACTCACAATTTATTTATTTTTCGACTTCTTGACTTTTCGATGTTTTAGTTTTCAGATTCTTCAGTCTGTCGATTTTTCCATTTCTTGTTTTTTCGAGTTTTTCGCATCTTGGATATTTTGATTGTCTCTTTTTGAATTTTAATTGTTCAAATTTTTTTATTTTTTACTTGTTTGATGTTTCAATTTTATAATTTTTCTGTGTTTTAATTTTTTAAATTCTAGCTTTTTTGATTTTCCCATTTTTAGATTTCCCTATTTTTCGACATTTCTATTTCTGTTTTTTTTTATTTTTCAGTTTTTCAATTAATATAATTTCGGAGGCTTCCACGGTCGGAGTCAATAACATGATCGTTTTCAGAGTTGGCACCGTGTTAATTGAGTTTTTGGGCTCAACGTTTCGCACACTTTCGTAAGTGTCATCTTCAGGTGCAGGGTTAAGAATAAGGCAAAAGAGCACGGTAACTCAGTATGTCAACCGTACCAGAGGCGAAGCTCTTCTGGAGGGAAGAATGTGGTTGTGACCTATTTGAGACGTGGTGGGGGAAACCGTCGTGGTTGAAGCTGATTGGCCGGCTTCGGGCGGAGTGGGAGGAGATAAATTTTCTTTAGTGTTTCGACAAAAGAACAGATTTCTTCAAACTGATATTCTGAAAAAAAAATCCAAAAACTGATTTTAAATTAAAAAAATTAAAAGCAGAAACCCCAAATTTTCCAATTTTATTTTGGAATTTTGCAGTTTTTCATTTAAATTTTCTCGATTAAAATTAAAAATCGAAATATCTCTAAGTTGTAAAAACCAAAATTTGCGAAATCGAATAATTGAAAAATTGTAATATATTAAGACATCGAAAAATAAAAAAAAAGATTCACAAAATGGAAAGTTCGGGAAAATAAAATATCGAAATATTGAAAATTAGAAAGATTTTGAAATTGAAAATTGAAAAAAATAGACATCAACAAATAAAAAGAATTGAAAAATTGCAAACCAAAAATTAAACAAACGGAAATAAAAAAGATGAAAAATCGAGTAATCGGAAAATCGAAAAATTACAAAATTGTAAAATTGAAAACCCGAAAAATTAGTAAATTTAAAAAATCAAAAGTTGAAAAGTCGAATCATTAAAAAAAAAACGAAACACTGAAAAGTAGAAACATTTTAAATTGAAAAAATAAAAAATCGAGGTATTGAAAAAAAAAATTAGATTACTTTTTCCGTGCTTTCACCTATAATTTTAAATGCTATTTGATTTGTCTAAATTGAAAATATTAAAGTCAAATAAAGTTCAATTAAATAAAAAACAAATAATTAAAAATTTCTGTTACCGTTTTCACTGTTCTTCGGCCTCTTTGTTTTTCGTTTCACCGTTCCTTCATTTGTCTGTTTTTTTGTTACTATTTTTCTCTCTTCACTCTATCCTTCTGTGTCTATCTTTTCGTCTTTTTCTCTCTCTCTTTCTTTCTCTTCCACTCTTCCTCATTTCCATTGGCCTTTTTTATGCAATTTTCCCTTTCCCCCTTACCATTTTTACCCTTTCCTTACTCCCCTTTTCCCTGATAATCACAGAGATTCACTTTTTTAAGCAACAAAAAATTATTTTATTAATAATTTGACTTCCTACAGATACTGATAATTTTTAATAACACCTTTTGATTTTCCAGTATTTTGAATTTTCAATTTTTCGATATTTCAAGTTTAAGATTTCTCAGTTTTCCACCATTTCAAGTTTAGGAATTTTTCAATTTCTGGTTGTTTCAGATTTGTCGATTTTTAGACAAGCAGATTTACCGATTTTGCAGTTTTTCGATCTTTTAATATTCCAATTTAATTTTTTTTTTTGATTTTTCAATTTTTTCATTCTTCGATATTTTATTTTTATTTTTAAATTTGAAATTTTGTTCAATTATGTTCAATTTATCCATTTTTCAAATTTTCGGTTGCCGATTTTTTTAATTATTATAAATGTTGCAATTTCAAACTTTTCTGTTTTTCGATTTTCGGCTATTGCGATGTCTCAATTTTTCGATTTTTCGATTTCTCGATGTTTCAATTTCTCCATGTTTCGGTTTTTTAATTTTTTGATCTTTCGATTTCTGGATTTTTTGGTTTCTCGGTTTTTCAACTTTTCGTCTTTTGGATATTTTGATTGTCTCTTTTTGAATTTTAAATGTTTAAATTTTTGAATTTTTTCAAGTCTAGCTATTTCGATTTCCTATTTTTCGATTTTTCAGTTTTTCGACATTCCTATTTTACAGTTTTTTTTTATTTATCATTTTGGATATTTTGATTGTCTCTTTTTGAATTAAAAATTTTTCAATTTTTCAATATTTTGTGGTATTTTCTCTTCTTCAAGGCCCCACGGTAGGGAGCCAGATTGTGGTATCCTTCCTTGTTCGAGGCCCCACGTTAGGGCGACAGATTTGTGGTATCCTCCCTTGTTCGCGGCCCCACGTGAGGGCGACAGATTGTGGTAGCTCAGCGGTTTATTAATAATAAGAACAATACAAATCAAAAGTAGGGTATAGGTTCTCGAAGTGGTGGCAATTCTCGTCGGGGATGGTGGCGGCTCCTGGGACTCAGAGCGTCGTAGGGGATGACGGCAGCGATGTATGTAGCACAGGGCACCTGGACAGTGCGACCCTGGAGATGACGACGTCGGCGATGCGGCACAGGGGACCTGGACAGTGCGACCCTGGAGATGACGACGTCGGCGATGCGGCACAGGGGACCTGGACAGTGCGACCCTGGAGATGACGACGTCGGCGATGCGGCACAGGGGACCTAGAGAGTGCGACCCTGGAGATGACGACGTCGGTGATGCGGCACAGGGGACCTGGACAGTGCGACCCTGGAGATGACGACGTCGGCGATGCGGCACAGGGGACCTAGACAGTGCGACCCTGGAGATGACGACGTCGGCGATACGGCACAGGGGACCTAGAGAGTGCGACCCTGGAGATGACGTCGTTGAAGCGGCGCAGGGGACCGTAAAACAGTGCAGCCCTGGTGAAGATCTCGAAGCGGCGCAGGGGACCGTAAAACAGTGCAGCCCTGGTGAAGATCTCGAAGCAGCGCAGGGGACCGTAAAACAGTGCAGCCCTGGTGATAATATCTCGAAGCAGCGCAGGGAACCGTAACACAGTGCAGCCCTGGTGATGATCTCGAAGTAGCGCAGGGGACCGTAACACAGTGCAGCCCTGGAAACGACCAGAAGGGGACCGAGACAGTGCAACCCTCGAGGTGGAGATGGTGGAGTTCCATCTGCCTGGAAATTTTTTTTTTTTTTTTTTGGTGGAGGGGAAATGTCTACGCAGACCACCGTAATGGTTCTTGGCCTCTTCTGCGGCCTACGGTGGTACTGGGGGAATGGTTACCGCCCTAAAACCCCTCCTTCTTCTGCTCGGGTACCAGGACATTGTCCCTTACACCCACAACGCGCATCCCGGTAGACACAGCGGGGCTGCGCTACCGAGCTCGGTTGAGCTATTGATTGCCTAGGAGTTGGCCCCCATCATCGGCTCTTCCTCGCGGTCCTGCGGCCGGTGGAGAGATCTGAAACAGAAAAAATGCGCTATGCGCTGGCGTTAGATGTGCAACACCTTGGAGGCGATGCGGTCGGGAAATTGGGAAGGCCGGGAAAGGCCGGTCGGTGGAGACGGCAGGTGGTGTTACTTGCCGATTCGGTCTTCAAGCAGCGCCCTACGGGGCCGCTTGCGACTGGGGGGGGCTTCCTCGTCGAACTCGTAGTCGACGGCTTCTCGCACCAGGGGGTTGGGGTGCTCTTCAGCTTTCCTGAAGGCTCGGAGGGCGACTTCGTGCAGGAACTCCTTCAGCGGCGGGAGGTTGGCCTCTCGGAGCAGTTGGGCGTTTCTGACGAACCATGGGGCTTTGAAAACCTGTCGGAGAATTTTCGTCTGGATGACTTCCAGACGGTGAAACTGGGTTTTGGAGGGTTCATAGCTCCAGGCCACTGAAGCATAGGACATGGTGGGGCGAATGATGGCGCGATACAGCAACAACTTGTTCCTGATCGACACCTTACTGCGCCTTCCGATCAGCGCAGACAACGAACCCTTTATCTTGTTCGTATT